>NC_043717.1:28346819-28427494 GCF_006229205.1 Suricata suricatta
TGGTACTAAAGCAGCTGCTAAGCAAATAAAAATGCACCACTTCATGCCCTATCCTTCAACATGTTACCTGCTGCCCAGGAGATGGTGTTTCTTTCCTGTGCGCTTCTCAGCAGGCTCTAATTGTCCCTGAGTTTAGTGCCAGGGCAATTAGCATTGTCAACCTTCACTGGCATCAGTGTATTCTAGACTCACTGGTTCTAAACCACGTTGTCTCCCTTCTGAGAGCTGTAATTCTCAGTTCAGTCCCAAGATTCTGATTATGTGTTAATTGACTTATAAAGATAAATGTTGATCCCTCTTCAAGTACACCTTAAAAAATAAGTTCTAAGACTGAGGAACACTGAGAGTGACCCCTGGCTTCTTGTGAATTCACTCTGAGGTATTTATGCAGCTGCATAATATGTAAATAAACTCCTAGGGATCCAGAAATAAAAGGCTAACGTTCAATTATCCAAGTCATCTGAAAGTACATCACGGAACAAAGTACAAAAGGGCAGCTAATCCCCACTGATAAAGACCATCAAATACAGAGAGTCGCGGCCTGGAAATGATATCTGTAGGTAAAGTAAGAGGATGAAGCTGTATTGTAGTGGTTTTAAACTCTGGCCACTTTGACATTTGCTCTCCAGACTCGTTTTAAGTTCCTTATCTTTAGCCAACCCTGGTTATTAGATTTTATGTAGCCTTCTTAATTGATAAATAAAAACTGGTGTGCCAGCGAACAGTGTTGAGCACAGAAACTGCCCGTAAAAGCAAAATTAAGCTAAAGATGGCATTTGAGGAACTTGGTCCAGGGACATGATGTAGAGAGAGAGTGGATATAGGATTTTCAGTATGGTTGAAAGAACTAATGTGGCAGGCAAGTAAAATTTACTTAAGAAATTATAAAAGCTCAATTACATACGGATATTTGGCAGTTCAAGAGAAAAAAAATCAAAAATAAAAGTTACTCATTACTAGAGTTGCCAATTAAGACTGAAGGACAGGCTGGTAACCTTGAGGGACCCATGATTTGCAGCTGGCGTAGATTCGGGGTGATTGACACCACCATTCTATGTTTTGACACCATTCCCCTACAGTGAACTCAGTGAAGCTGTGATTTCTGATATCCCTTTATTATTTCTTGACAGGGTATCACCAATTTTGATAAAGCAGATTCCTATGAACATTCAGAGAAGCACATTTTTCCAATATACTTTGCTCTTCAATATCTATTGCAAGTTTTCTCAAAACATTTTGAATCTTTTTACCGATTCACTATCACTTCCATTTCAATCTCTGGACACTTCTTCAGTCATACATTTTAATACTTTGTGCGGGCCCAGGAGGGAGAGCACATATTTTGTATCTGTTGTACGTGCTTTGGTGTTTCTATTTTTTTAACATGTTTTTCATTGACTGAATTGATGTGTGCTGCTGCTGTTGTTCATGCCTTTTCTCTCTTAGAGAAACGAGGTTCCTTTTAGGAGCAAAACCAAATCTGGTTTTCATTTTTTGCTCGAGTTTCTGAGTGCAGAATTAAGTAATGTAGAAAAAATAAATACATTAAAATCATGCTTTGGAGTCAGCAAAACTAAAATAGAAATTATTTTAAAAGATGTGGTTTTAATTATTGATAGACCTACTGCAAAATACTTTCAGTTATTCCATGCTTCTTAATTCTACTTTCATTTAGCATATCCTTTTGAATTCATGGTGTTTTCCACAAGATTTTCAAAGTTTACTTACATTCTCTAAGTCCAATGAAAGAAAAAGACAGAAAAAGAGAGAAATAAAAACGATCAAAAGATCTAGGGGAGCCTGGGTGGCTCAGTCAGTTAAGCTTCTGGTTTCAGCTCAGGTCATGATCTTGTGGTTTGTGGGTTCGAGCCCCAAGTTGGGCTCTGTGCTGACAGCTCAGAGCCAGAAGCCTGTATCAAATTCTTTGTCTCTCTCTCTCTCTCTCTCTCTCTCTCTCTCTGCCCTCCCCTGCTCATACTCTGTCTCTTTCTCTCTCAAAAGCAAATAAACATTAAAAAAAAGAAATTTCTGGGGCGCCTGGGTGGCTCAGTGGGTTGAGCATCCGGATTCAGCTCAGGTCATGATCTCACAGTTCGTGGGTTTGAGCCCCACGTTGGGTTCTGTGCTGACAGCTAGCTCAGAGCCTGGAGCCTGCTTCAGATTCTGTGTCTCCCTCTCTCTCTGAGCCTCCCCTGCTCATGCTGTCTCTCTCTCTCAAAAATAAATAAAAACAAAAAAATTTAATAAAAATTTTGAAAAAAGACATTTCTGAAGTATGCATGCATGACTTGCTTTTTCCATTTTGAAAATCTTATTCCTCTTTATTCCTTTTTCTTCTGTTGTCATATTTAGTCTCTCACATGATCCACATTCTGACATTTTTTGGAATAAGCAAGCAGTGAATCACATTGTCTGAAAACATACACACACACACACACAGCATGCACAGCCAGTACTGTATTATTTGTATGACATCCAATCCTTGTTAATATCCTTGTCTCTCCCCAGGAAATATGTAGAACCATCTTTCCCTGAAGTATAGTCAAATTTCACTTGGATATGAGCAATTTCACCAAACTGAAAGCTCTGCATATTTGGGGATAATGTTCCTACTGCTGTTTTACTGAGTGTGGGGCTGTTTTTGCCATTACCAAGCCAGATTCATGCCATCCAACAAGTCATCAATCCCAAATTTAGAACACGAGGTCTGACTAACTGTTTTAAGTAGTAACTAGGCAAAATATTAAAAATCAGGAGTAGGGGCGGCTGCAGCTCTGTCAGTTAAGTGTCCGGCTTCCGGCTTCGGCTCAGGTCATGATCTCACAGGTCATGGGTTCGAGCCCCACATCGGGCTCTGTGCTGACAGCTCAGAGCCTGGAGCCTGCTTCGGATTTTGTGTCTCCCTCTCTCTCTGACCCTCCCCTGCTCGTGCTATGTCTGTCTCTGAAAATTAAATAAAAAAACATTAAAAACAATTTTTTAAAAAATCAGGAGTATCCTGCAAAACCCAGATTTGGGATTGCTGAATCTGTAGTACAAAACATTCACTCTGTCCTTGGTCTCTATTCTTGGTCAGACTTTATTGTTTAAGCCAAGCATTTGAGTGGTTTTCTCACCACTCTAGTTTTCCTTCACTCTTCCAAATGGTTTTCCAACCATGCCCAAGCTTCTCATCCCATCAGCTAACACTGCAGTGTTTAGTCTTGTAAGGGGCTTCTTGCATTTCTATCATCCCTTCTGAGAGTTATCAGAAGTGTAAGATACTAGATAACATGCATAAATGAAAACAGTTTTGGTGACAATCATTAATAGAGCTTTAACCCAAAAGAGATCAGAAGTAGAGAAATTAGACTGAGCTAGAGTTGACTATACTCTGGATAATTTATCTGACAATGACTCCATGAGAAGAAAAGTATGGAAAAGCATTATATAGTAGAAAACCATGCAAATCCTCTTTGGAAATAGCCAAGCTTGTGAATACTTAAGAATGAGGAGTTTGAAATGATTCCACTGTTTATGAATAACAGGTCTGTTTGAAAAAACATGATTCAAAAGGCAATTTGCAGAATGTAGAATGGTGGTTGCCAGGGCCAAGGGGGAAGGGAGAAATAGGGAGTTATTGTTTAATGGGTTTAGAATCAGTTTTGCAAGATGGAAAGAGTTTTGGAGATCAATAATAGTGCTGGTAAGCACATTATGAATGGATTTAATTCCACTGTACTGTACACTTAAAAGTGGTTAAGACAGTAAATTTTATGTTATATGTATTTTACCACAATAAAAAATAATGGAGGGAAAAAAGCAACTTAATTTTTTTCTTCCTCTAAGGTCTGTAAACATTTTTAGTGTGGGGTAATCTTTTTACACTTATTGTTGAGATCTCCTACAGAGCTCATGGATGTCTGGTGGCTCTCAGATAATAGGGAGTCCCACGGTCAATTTAGGTGGCAAATACAAATCTCGATTTAGCAATGATAATGTCCAACCACAATATAATAACCCAAACTCCAAATTTTAGTTAGCATTAAAACCTCTTTGCAGCTCAGGCTTAATTCATATTGAATATATAAAGCTACTCTTTTTTTCTGTTATTTTTTTTTTTTAAGGAATGCTGCTCCTATTATAGGTCTATCTTTATGTTGTTGATCAGGCTGAGGAGTTTAAGAGATAGGGAACTGGTCCTACTTTATATTCCTTGTAAATTCAGGAATTGGAAGAAGGAGTCTTTGTCACCCTCACTCTGGCATCCCAATATCTGTTCTGTTTGGTACCTTATCTAAATATGGCAAATTCCATTATAAGACCCTGTTATGATGTACTGTCATGTTTGGCCCGATGGTTGGGAAAGAGAAAGGAACCTGTGACGATCACTCAGATGGCTGGTCCAGGACACTCACAGATTCAAATGTTGTGACACACATGTACTAATGACCCAGCGGGTGAGAGATCTGAGTCATTCCAAATCAGATTTCATTGCACATCATTTTGCTAATATTACTATGAGCTAGGATTTATTGAGCACCTACCAACTGCTAGCATTTTTGAGGTGCTTTGCACATGCTTTTTTATTTACTAAGGGAATACAGCCACACAAAAAGATAGGTGCCAGCACGGCTTTTCAGTTGAGTTGACTGAAGGCCACACAATTAAGTAGTAAAGTTCAGGTTCTATTTTATGTCATCTGAAATTGAGAGAACATCAAGATTGCTTCATTATTCCCAACTAATGTTTTGTTTTGTTTTGTTTTGTTTTTTTAACAAAGAGGCCTAAAGCTATGTTATGCCCAGGGAACAAGAGTTGAAAAGCACTGCTAATTGCCTTCTGTTTTATTCCTGCTAGTAGACTTCAGCTCATGACTGACCCTCCATTCACCCTTTTCCTTCCCCTGGCATTATTAATCACCTTTCTTTCCACCTTGAGACTTAGTCTTTCAGACTAAGCAGTATTAATAATAATAAAAAAAACAACACCCACCTAGCTCACTTTGTGTAAAGCATTATCTGAATACAAATACAAACCAAAAATTTGTGAGACTACTATATTAACCATAGATGAATGAAAGCATCTGAAGTGAAAGATAATAAATGGAGGGAAACCTGTGTCTCCTAGCTCAGGTTTCTTTTGTACTGTCATACTTCATATATCATTTAACCTACCATGATCTCAAGTAAGAAATACGTTTCTACTCAAGCAACCAATCACATTAACTAACACTCTCTGCTATCTTTGTAAAGCAAGCCAACTGATGTCCAAGGCAAACTCAAGACTCAGGGTGAGTGGGCTACTCTATTGTAGCCCCACTCACCATGGACATGAATGTTTCCCAAGAACTATTTGTGTTCGTTATGATACCAGTTTATAGTGCTCATGCACGTTCTGGTAATTGTCGAATTAACTGTAGGAGAAGCAATGATAAAAATGGAAAATAATCAAACAAAAATCTAGATGCAATCCAAATCCAAAGTGACATTAAGTTCTAAGTTCCCTTCGTGCTTAAAAAAACCCAAGATAGTCATTTATTCATGAAAGATATTAGGAGATGTTTATCAGTGCACTCTTGTTCAAAGGAAATATCTTGGACCTATATCACAAAATTGGTGACTAGTTGCTCAGTCTTTGAGGAGATCCCATTTTACTTTGAAGAACAAGGACTGGAATTGTGAATGTGACATTAAGAACCACCATCACCCCAGACACACACACACACACACACACACACACACACAGTGGTAAAGTTGGATCCCTAGACCAGGGTACCCTGTGTCCCATAAAGGATCCAAACCACCGAAGGCTTCACTTCAATAGTGGACCAGCCACCATCAGAGAACCAGAGTCGAGCTGTGACTCCATATGGCAGCAACACAGTGGTGGTAGAACCAGATTTTGTGCTTTTCTTTGTGGATAGACTTGGGGAGAATAATAGATTCTTTGGATCAAATTCTTTTTTATTCTGGGTTTATGCTAGCTAAAACCCTCAAAAGGGAGAAGCCAGACATAGTGCTAATAAGGACATGTGAGGTTTGCAGCGAACAATTTGAGAAATAAATGAGAGGTGACCTTGTTTACATTCCAACTTGTTGAAAAAGGTCATAAACATTAAGTCCCATCTTAGGAAATGTTGTTAGATTGAATATAAAATGATGTAGTTACCTTTCCAAGACAAGAAATAAATTTATTTACTATTGATTTATTTGCAAGTGTAAAAAGCTACAGATTTGGAGAGACTATGATTTGTATAAAAAGGCTTTATAATATCTGTATTTAATTTAAGGTTATTTTCTGGCCTTTGGTTCTTCCAGCAATTTCACTTATAGGCGCATGTGCGAGAAAAAAATCTTTGCCGTTTTTGATAATTAACTAAAGTTAATTTTTGTTTTGATATTGTAGTGGGACCAGTATCTGCCCTGGCCTCCATCCAGGTTAGTTGGTTTTTGCATCACAAAAATCATGTGAATTTACAGTTAAAAGAAGTAAGCCAAAGCAGGTAGATGGGCCCTTTCCTCACTCATGAAAGAGCAGGGCAAGTTTTGGCTTTGGCTCAGAGCATTACTTGTTCCTGGGCAGTGAAGCGAGTACAGATAATGGAAGAATGTAAGCAGCTGCATCCTGAGGAGAAGCCGTGAGAAACCGTGTAAACAGATTTTCAACCT
Source organism: Suricata suricatta (assembly GCF_006229205.1). Taxonomy (NCBI): domain Eukaryota; kingdom Metazoa; phylum Chordata; class Mammalia; order Carnivora; family Herpestidae; genus Suricata; species Suricata suricatta. Next base: position 28,353,470 of record NC_043717.1, read on the forward strand.
TACGGCGCCAGACCAAGAAGTAAAATTTAGGGATATGGCAGCCAGATGGAACCTGAGGGAATGACATGACGTCTCGGAGGTTTGCAAACACTGACAAATTCTCTGAGAAGAAGCATAGCTGCCACACATCTTTACAAGACATCCAAGGTCTTACGCTGTTTAAGAGGGAGCATTCACAGGTTTTCACATGGCCTGAAGGGCAGCAGGGAATTTATCAGCTAAAGACATATTTTTCAGTGTTCCATGGGTTTTTGTGCACTATCCTAACTTGGTGAGAACACCACTGGACATGCATGAGGTGGGGATGGGTATTGTAGTCTCGTGTAATTAGGTCCTTAGAGGAGGTTATGTCCTAATCACCATAGATATTGTAAATATGTTCCTCCACTCCACAGAAACAAATCTAGGGAAGCATCTGACAGACTCTGTCCCTGAGCAAATTGCCAACCCTAAAGCCATTTTTCTTCACAATCATATTTTTTCACAGCCAACTATTCTTTTTATTATTCTAACAAGCCAATAATGAGTACATTAATATATGGCAGTATGTGTCAAAAAGACACTGCAGACAGTACCATGTATAGAATACTTTTAATCATTTCTTGTGACTTAGAATGTGCAGAGAGGAAAAGAAACACAACACTAATTTATGGTAAGGGTAATTTTTAGAAATAGAATGGTAGGTGGTAAAAAAATGCATATGTTTTTCAGGTACCTAGTATAACAATAATTTTTAAGATATGCCTCTAAATAATTTGTATATAGCCAGATACTATGAGAACATTAAAATTTTTTTATTCATTGTTCATTTTCATATACAGCTCTGTTTAATTTTTAGTTGTGGCTGACATATAATGTTATATTAGTTTCAGGTGTTCAACAGAGTGATTTGGCAATTATCTACATCACTCATGATATACATCACGGTAAGTGTAGCCACCATCTGGCCACATACAACAGTATTACACCATTATCGACTATATTCCCTATGATGTACTTTTCATCTCTTTGCCTCACCTATTTTATAAGTGTAAATTTGTAGCTAGGATCAGATTTTTTATTATGCCTATTTATAAGAGGGAGGCATATCAGTTTAGCCAGTAACAATTAAATGAGTGGTCACGGGGGCGCCTGGGTGGCTCAGTCGGTTAAGCCTCCGACTTCGGCTCAGGTCAGATTGCACGTTAGTGGGTTCAAGCCCCGCGTCAGGCTCTGTGCTGGGCTCTGTGCTGACAGCTAGCTCAGAGCCTGGAGCCTGCTTTGGGTTCTGTGTCTTCCTCTCTCTCTCTGCCCCTCACCCTCTCATGTTCTGTCTCTTTCTGTATCAAAAATAAAACATTAAAAAAAATTAAAAAAAAAGATTTTAAATGAGTGGTCACGTATCAACCCCTCATTGTGAACAGAGTATTAGCACCTGTCAGCCCCCTGCATGCTCCTCTTTGATCTCCCTTTCCTTTCTTCAGTCCAGGTATACTCACAGTCCAAATATTATATTATTTTCTCTTACTTTTAACTTGTATTTTTACCACATAATATAGTATTTAGCTTTATCTGCTTTAGTGTGATATGAATAAAACTTTATAGCATAGTTGAATTTCTTTTCTGAATTTCACAGACACTTATACATGTGGTTGCTGGGTTTGTTTGTTTTTTTTCTCGTTGTTTCTGGTGTATAATATTCCAGTGTTTATTCATACAATGAAGGAATATTTGTTGATTCTCCTGTGGAAGCCCATAACAACTGATTCCATTTTTGCCTTTAAGAGCAATGATGTTCAGAACATTCTGGTAAACATTGCTTAGTGCATATGCCCAAGTGTTATGAACCAATGAGTGAAATTGTGGGTCATCAAGTATGCTCTTATTTACTTTTATTGGACAATCCAAAGTGTTTTCCAGTTTGTATTTCCACCAGCAGTGCAGGAATGTTGAAGGAGGTCATCCAGGGGACATGACCACAGGTTGACCTGTGATCTGGATTAGGGCAATCAGAGACTCCTCACCCTCCCTTTCCTCCCTTTTGAAATGTATATTCCACCCACCATTCCCACACAGGGAGCTGTTCTAAGGATGTAGCCTTGAGAGAGGAAGGTGTTGTTAAGACCTTCTGGATGATATATATGACCAAACCCTGTTAAACCCTGTGTATAAACTTTAAGATTGTTGCCGGCAGCTGTGCCGCCCAAGTCTTCTAAGTAAGTTCCCTTGCTTATTAAACCTGCCCCCTACCAATCTGCTGGGGCCTGCCTTTCTTTGGTCTCTCCTCGCCCTCTGTGCACAGGGGCCAGTTTGTGAACCAACAAATGTAATTTCTGTTGATCCTTTTCTCCATGAATTCTTGGAATTTCTGAAGAGCCTTGGGAAAAACATCTTAGAACTGTGTACCTGGAAGAAGAAGGAGGGAAACACTGATTAATATATGGGCTCTTTTATCCTGTTGGGCTGAGATGGACTCAAGGGGTATTTTTAGGTTTCACAAGTAGGTTCATGCACTTAACTCTTGCCAGCATAGTTCCAGGAAGGGAGAGGTATGGGGAGCAGCCCCAGTGGAGGAAGCTCCTAAAGGTAACTTTTTTTTTAAGTTTATTTATTTGTTGAGAGAGAGAGAGAGAGAGAGAGAGAGAGAGAGAGAGAGAGGAAGAATATGAGTAGGGGAGGGACAGAGAGAGAGGGAGAGAATCTCAGGCAGGTTCCCAGAGTGCTGAGCTGGAGGCAGGGCCCCATCTCATGAACCCTGAGATCATGACCTGAACCATGAGTCATATGCTTAATCAACTGAGCCACCCAGGCGCTCCCCTGAAGGTAACTCTTGAACGTAGTCATTAAAGGCAACATGGAAATGGTTGCGGCAGCAGGAAATGAGCTTATATATGAGAATGGTGCAAGAAGTTGTAGAGATTTTGTAGTTTTTTGGTTTTGTAGGTGTCTTTTATCAAGTTAGTAGCTCCTTTTTTATTTTTGTCAGCTTTTTTGAAGTCAAATAAATTTTTAACCATGCGATTCAATGAGTTTTGACTAATGTGTTTAGTTGTATAATCTCCACCATCATCATGATATACAACACTTCCATCATGCCAATAAGTTCCTTCATGTTGGTTTGCAGTCAATCCCTCCTCATCCCATCCCATCACCTAGGTCTTGGCAACTGATGATCTGCCTTCCATAGTTAATGATAGAGGTTAATAATTCCCTTTTATTTCTAGTTCTCTAAAAATTCTTATTGGAAAAATATGTTGAATTCTTTCAAATGTGTCTTATTTGATCTATTTAATGATCATGTATCTTTCCCTCCTGTAGTCTCCTAATGTAGTGTATTTTATTGATATTTTTACTTGTTTTATTTTATTTGTATTTATTTTATTTATAGTTTAATATAATTTATTGTCAAGTTGGCTAACATACAGCGTGTTCAGTGTGCTCTTGGTTTTGGGGGTAGATTCCCATGATTCATTGCTTATACACAACGCCAAGTGCTCATCACCCATTTTCTCCTCTCCCCCCGCCTCCCTCCACCATCAACCCTCAGTTTGTTCTCTGTATTTAAGAGTCTCTTATGGCTTGCCTCCCTCCCTCTCTGTAACTATTTTTTTTCTCCTTTCCTTCCCCCCGGGTCTTCTGTTAAATTTCATTCAAAATTATTCCTGGGATAACACCAATTCAGCAATGATGATTTTTTTTCAACAAGACTATATTGAAGTGGTTAGTAATTTGTTTGTGAGTAGTGCATCTGTATTCATGAAATGTTTCTAAAAGTTTCCAAACTATACTCTTTGAAAGGAAATCTTTACATAGTTCACCAATAAGGAGTGGAGACTTACGCTCTCCCTTCTTGAGGGAGAAGTATTTACATAAATTATTTAGAATTCTTCTGCACAGCAGACTTGTTTCTTATCCCTTAATTATTTGTTTATTTAATCATTTATTTATACCACTACAGTATCATGGATATTTATTTTATACTTTGGGTTACAATTCAATGCTTTGTGATTTATTTTGTTACTCAAATGTTGGTTCTTATGTTCCTTTGACATATGCAAATCATTGTGCTATTTTGTTTTGTTTTGTTTTGTTTTTTCAAACACTTTCTTTCTTTCTGTCCCTGCAGGATGCTCTAAGCACGCTGAGTGTATTTTCAGCCCCAGTCCTAGAATTAATCAGCCATTTCTCCAACGAGTCCAGTCCTGTAACTTTTTAATAAACGATTTAAAAAAATTGTTATTGCTATTAAGGTTATTATGTCATCATCAAATGAATTGGAAGAAGTAGTCCTTCTCTTTCTCTGCTGGAAGACTTGATTTATTATTGGAATTTTTTGTTACTTCGTGTTTTCTGGAACCTCCTGTAAAGCCATCTGATTCTAATGTGTTTGGGGTTTTTAATGTTTGTTTATTTTTGAGAGAGAGAGAGTGAGCAGGGGGAGAGGCAGAGAGAGAGAGAGAGAGAGAGAGAGAGAGAGAGAATCCTAAGCAGGCCCTGCACTGTCAGCATAGAGCCTGATGTAGGGCTTGATCTCACACCCTCACCCATGAGATTGTGACTTGAGCTGAAATCAAGAGTAGGATATTGAACTGACTGAGCTGCCCTGGCTCCCCACTAATGTGTTTTTGGATGAGATAATTTAAACTATTGATTCTATATTTTAGCGGTTTTTTATTTTTCTAATTGAACTGGTTTAGGTAGGTTGTAATTTTCTAGAAATGTTTCTCATTTCATTTGATATTTTTCATTTATTCATGTGATATTTTTTAGAATTAAAATATAAATTTTAATTATATAATATAAATATTAACAGAATTATTCATAACATTATTTTATCCATTTAATCACTATTATATCTGTAATTATGTCCTCTCTTTCATGCCAAATATTGTCTATTTTGCCTTTTCTATTTTGTTTTATTTGTTAATAAGACCAGAGATTTGTGCAAGTTGTTAGTGTCTTCAAAAATTTTTGAAGCTTTGTGGACCTCTTATCTTTTGTTTCTATTTCATTTATTCATGATCCTTTTTATTTCCTACTATTTGTGGTGGGAGGTTTATTATGTTGTTCCTTTTTTATTCTTAGGCTGGATGTCTGGCTGATTATTTTTAAATGATTTCTTCTTTTCTAATATATATACTGAAGGCTATAAAATTGCTCTCAGTATCACTTTAAATATATCCTACAGTTTTTATATGTATGATTTTGGTCATTTAGCTTAAAATATTTTATAATTTTTAATGATTTTTTTCTTTGATTTGAAGATTATATAAAAAAGTACTTTCATTTTTATTTTTTTAATTAATTAATTTTTTTACATTTCTTTCTTTTTGAGAAATGGAGAGGGGCAGAGCACGATCAGGGGAAGGGCAGAGAGATAGGAAAACACAGAATCTGAAGCAGGCTGCAGACTGAGCTGAGCACGGAGCCTGATGCGGGGCTCGAATCCACAAACGGTGAGATCATGGCCTGAGCCGAAGTCACCACTTAACCAACTGAGCCACCCAAGCACTTTTAAATTTCCAAATTCATTCTTTATTTATTCAACCAGTATTTGTTACATGCAGGCAAAATATCAGGAATTTCTATAGTTAATAATAATATAACAATAAATAAAACAAATTAAAAACTGTAGGCTCTAGGGGTTTGCATTCTGGTGAAGGGAAACAGGTAATAAAATTACCTTGAGATGGTGTGAAATGATATAGGTAAAAATAAAGTAGGGAGGAAGGATAGAGAATGAGTTATGGACAGGAAGTTGAAAGCCTCAGCAATAAATATCTGTAAAATAACCTAAAGGAGTGAATGTTCAGGTATCTGCAGGAAGGGTCCTGGTAGAAGAAACCACAGGTGTAAAGTTCCGAGTTTGAGTGAGGCTTACTGTGTTAATGGGACAATAGAGGCCACTGTACCTGGAGCGCACTCAGTGAGGGAGAGAGGAGATGAGATTGGAGAGACACAGCCAGCTGGACAGGTAGGTGGGTAGCCATTGTAGACTATTATAAGAATTATGGATTGGGGATTTCACTTTGTAGTGTGATGTGAAGCCATTAGAGAAATCTATGACCCATCTGGGTTAGGTTTACCCGGGATCTCTCTGGTTTAGAGTTGCAAATAGAGCCAGTACAGAGAAAGGAGAAACAAGAAAAAAATATATTGCCATTTATTTTGTAGATTAGAATATGGTCAATATTTTCTTTTCACAATGTTCCTTAAGTTCTTCCAGAAAACATATTTTCTTCATTCATTGTATGCATTGTTACATACACATTCATTGAATCAAAGTTATTCATTGTGGCATTCAAATGTTTTGTATTCTTGCCAAGTTTTTATCTGTTTGATCGATTCCTACAGATATGTGTGAAACTCGCACGGTGTGATAGGTTTTTTTAATTTCCCATGTATTTTTGTCACTTTCTACTTCGTATAGTTTGAGGTATATTATTAAGCCCATATGAGTTAAAAATCATTATTATCTTCTAGAAAATTGAAACTCTTTATCCTTAACAATTCATTGGTCTTAAAATCTGCTTGGTTTATTACAAATATATTGACAGTATCTTTGTTTTGGTTAGTGTTTGCTTGGTTTACCTTTCTATCATTTGACGTTCAGTCTTTTCATATTTGATAATTGAGGCAGGTCTCATGTAAACAACATATGGCTGGGTTTTATTTTATTTTGTATATCGTCTGGAAAATCATTGTCTTTCAGGTTGAGTTTAATCCTACCTTGTTTTAGAATTACTGAAATAGTAGAATACATTTCTCATATCTTTATTTTGTACTATTTACCCCTTATTTTAGCATTGCTAGTGTTTTTTCTTTTTTATTATAGATTCCCATTATATATTTTTTAACATTTTTAAAGTCTATTTATTTATTTTGAGAAAGACAGAGACAGCACAAGCAGAGAAGGGGCAGAGAGAGAGAAAGGGAGAGAAAGAATCCTAAGCAGGCTCCACACTGTCAGTGCAGAGCCTGACATGGGACTCCATCCCATGAACCAGGAGATGGTGACCTGAGCTAGAACCAAGAGTTGAATGCTTAACCAACTGAGCCACCTCAGTGCCCCATGTATTATATTTAGATATAGTACTCTATTTGTCTGTTTCTTTTGGTGTTTGTCCTAGCTATTTATATGTGCATACTTTAGTTAGTTTCTTTCACGTTTTCCAATGCTTTTTCTCCCTGAACTTCTTTTTGGAGAGTTCTTTTACATATGTGTTTAATTTACTTCTTCTCTCTTCAGCTAATTTGCTATTTAGTCCACTCTCAAAATTCTAAATTTAATTATTATGGTTTTCATTTCTACAAATTGTTTCGATTTTACTTCAGAAGTGCATTTTAATTTTTTTTATTGTTTCTTATTTTATTGTTAGGGAACATTGTATTCCTTTGCATTCAAGGTGAATGTCAAGAGAGGTAGGTTTTCTTGTTGTGCCCTTAGTGTGCCAGGTTTATTTCTCATTGCCATACATGGAAGGTCTATCCCTTCTGGACCCTAGCTTTAGTCTGGGAATTGTATAGATTTGGGGAAGCCTTAGGCTCCTGCTCCTTTTCCTGTGCCCTTCATAGCAGCAGAGAATGCTCTGTTCAAGGTCACCAAGGTTTATACATCCCTGAGGATACAGATACCTTGATTCCTCTCTTATTTTCTGGTATTTTTGTTTTCATTTTATTTTTTGTAATTTGTCCATTCTTTATTTCTTGCCAGATCAGTGGTAACATTTAAAAACAAGTGTACATTTTATGTAACTTTTTATTATTTTCCTTAGAAGGGATGTTCAGTGTCTCAGGTATCTGCTGTACTGCTTGAAATAGAAGCCACACACTGCACACATTCTCTTTCCCTTTACATGTATTATTTTTCTCTTTTACATGTTTCATCTATGTAAATATGAAGTATATTGTTTCACTTTGATCCTTTCCCAAACGATTATGTCCTATGAAGAAAGAGGTAACTGTGATAATGAATTAATTCTGATAATTAATTATTGTTGGTAAAAATTGGTGACTAACAATATTTTAGTCTGTCACAGGAAAATATCCGAGTATACTATCACCCAAGACTACTAGAAATCAGCAAAATATAAACCATAGTTATTAGTATAAAATGAAGACAACCATTTTCCTTATGGGTAGTCTGAAAGCTAGAAGTAAAAACCACTCAATTTAATCTCTATTTTAATGTCTTTCTTCACACATTCTCCAGCAATACTAGGAAATTGTGCAGGTGCTACAACAGAGAGATGGGTAAACAATCTCTGAACTTCTTTCTGATTTCTCCCTAGTCATTGATTTCCATTCTGACAGCCATGGGTGTATACCTAAAAGCTTATGGGATTTGGTCATAAAGAATCAGAATCTTTTATAAAACACTGATAACAAAGGCTCCTTCACAAGAGAAATTTATTTGCCCTTAAGAGCTTGGATTAAAAAAGAAGACATCATCTCTATATTAAAGAGGCTCACTGGGTGGTATTTGAGCCTGACCCACAAAAATATAAATTATGTTGGTACAATTAATAGAGAGTTATAAAAAGCATTATGAGATCACACAGGGAGACCTCCGCTCCAGTATCACGGGGCTGAGGTGGTGAACCATAATGGACTGTAGTAAAATGGAAGGTTTGGTAGGGGAGAGAAAGCTGATGCTCACCAATTATTCCATCTATATTTTACAACTTGCTGTGCAGTTAGGTTAGATCGTGTGATGAGTTCTGGCCAGTGAACAACGAGCAAAAGTGGCACAAGTCACTTAGCCAAGGCAGCTGAGAGTGGGAGTACATCATCCATTCTGCTGTGCCTGCTGACATGACTTAGGATACTGTGTGTTCTGGATGCTATGGCAACAATTTGAAGAAAGCGCTGACCAGTCTTCATTAGACTTCACAAAAGTGAGAAAACACATCGTTTGGTTTAGTTATGAGGTATTCTGGCTATAGCTTCAGGTAACGTTAATTACCTAGACTAATACAGTAAAATCTTAGCTTGAGATCCCCCCAAAACAGACCCCAACAGTGGGATTTGAAAAAAGATCGTTTATTTGGGAGATGACACCAATGCACACCAGTGAGGAAGTGATGGTGAAGATGATGGTGAATAAAAAGATTATTTTCAAGCAGTTGCTGTGGGGAACTTGAGCTTAATCGTGCTGCGGAATTCTGAGGGATAGTGTAGAATCTACACTTCAGAGTTATTCTTAAGTGTTTCCTAAAGGATGAGAGAGTGGCAGTTTTTATACACCAGTTCTTGTTGGTCAGTGATGGCGGGGGGAGGGTTCCTGGGAAGGGTTGATTCTCCAGTCCTTTTTGCCTGCCAGACAGGTGAGAAAATGGGTCTTTGTGGCCAGAGAATGCTACCCATCCAAGAAATGCAGGTGGGCACAGCATGTTTTCACTTGTATAAAGGCACAATACAACATGACATACCCTGGGAACTATAAATAGTTGATGTCTGTTGAACTGTAATGTGAAAGGCTGGATGGCTTTAAGATAGGGCTGAAGAGGTAATATGATATCTAGTCATGGAGGCACTTCTTGGCCATATTAGGACCTTTTCTCTTTTGTCAGTGGCCGGAAGCTGTTGGATAAGAAGTGTAGGAGGGATGTGGTCAGATGTGTACTCTAGACTGATCACTGTAGAGGTTATTTGGAAGATGGAATTGAGGTGGACCAGTTCAGTGACTGTTACAGCTCTCCAGTGATGAGATCACAGGACCTGAAATATGACAGTGATAATAGAAACAGTCCTGAAAAAGCTAATATTTAGCAGGCAGTATATGCCACACACATTATTGGTTTTTTACATAATAAGTCATTTAATACAACAACCTTATCAATAGGAAGTATTATTATACCCATTTTTGGAAACTGTGGCCAAAAAAGCTTAACATACTTTGCTGGATATCAGAGTTAAGAAACAGATGAACCTGGACACAAACCCAGGATATGTTGTTCCAGAGTCTACACTCTTAACAAGTTGCACACCAGCCGTTGGTCAAAAAGAATGGATTTGTTAACATTATTTGGTAAAATAAGCAACCATGCTGATTTCTAAGGGAGACGAAAGGGTGAAGGGTGACTCCAACATTTTTACCATGGCTAAAAGGTAAGACACACCTTTATAAGAAATATTTTTAAAAGAAAAGAAAAGTCTTCATTGCCTAAAATGCTAGGAAGAGGCATCTATTTTAACAATAGCACAAAAAAAGCGTCCAAAGTTTATTTTATCCTAACAGTTATAATAAAAGAAATGAACCTTGAACTGCACTCATTTCTTCCAAGAAACTGGCACACAAATTTGTGGCAAAAAACGTTAAAATGTGAAATAACTCAATGGCAAAGAGTATCATATTTTGTTTACTGGCCATTTGGCAGAGTCTTCTGGCGTAGGAATACCGGGCCCTTCCAGCAGGAGAGGCTTATTTTTGTCATGATGTGAAAAGCAAACCTATCCATAAATAAATAGTAGCCTTATTTATGGTGGGCATTTTACATAGACTTGCGTTTTTAAACATTTCTCTTAGAGACAAAGATGTGCCATACTTCAAGTATTCTTTCTCTAACGATAGCTGAAATTCTATGGAGCATGAGCTCAAATGTTTCTTTTGGTGGTACTGACGGCCAAGTAATCACCATGGGTTTTGTTGTGGATCTACATTTACACTGAGGGTGATAGTTATTTAGCTCTTCATTTGAAAGTACATTTCCTGAGGGGCGCCTGGATGACACATTCCATTAAGCATCAGACTTCCTCTGATTTCTCAGTCCTTGAGTTTGAGCCCATGTCAGGCTCTGACAGCTCAGATCCCGGAGCCTGCTTCAGATTCAGTGTCTCCCTCTCTCTCTGCCCCTCCACCACTCATATTCTCTCTCTCTCAAAAACAAATAAATAATATATTTTTTAAAAAGTGAAAGCACATTTCCTGAGAGCAATGCTTTAGAAACACATTTTACAGACTCTATGAGAGCTATAGGTGAGACTTGTGAAATATTGTTAGAAACTGCATTCTCTTATAAAAGGATGGTTAGAATTGACAACATTCTTGTTAAGCTGATGTAGGTATGATGATTTAAAAAAATTTTTTTAAACACATAGCATGAAATTTACCATCTTAACCAGTTTCTGAGTAGAATTTAGTAGTATTAAGTATATTCACATTGTTGTGAAACGGATCTCCAGAACTTGTTCATCTTGTAAATCTGAAACTCTGTACCCATGAAGCAATAATTCCTCCTTATTGCCCCCCCCTTCCTTCAGTCCCTGGTACCCAACCCTTAACTTTCTGTTTTTATGAATTTGACTACTTTAGATACTTCATATAAGTGAAATGCATTTTTTAGATTTTGTAGCTTGATTGATTCGCTTAATATTATGTCCTCAAAGTTATCCATGTTATAGCCTGTGACAAGATTTTCTTCCTTGTTAAGATTGAATAATATTTCATTGTATGTGTATACTCCATTTGATTCATTCATTTGTCCGTGGACACTTACGTTGCTCCCACCTCTCAGCTATTGTGAATAATGTTGCACTGAGCATGCAGGTGCAAATATCTTTTTTGATACCCTGCTACCAATTTTCTGGATATGGGATTGCTGGATCATAGGGTATTTCTATTTTTAATTTTTTTGAGGAATGGCCATACTGTTTTTCATAGCAGCTGCACCATTTTACAATCTCATAACAATGCACAGGGATTCCAATTTCTTCACATCCTTGATAATATTTGTTATTTTCTATTTTTTGATAGAAATTGGTGTGAGATGATAGCTCATTGTGGTTTCAAATTGCATTTCTTTGATGATTAGTGATGTTCAACAACTGTTTATGTGCTTGTTGGTCATTTATATATCATCTTAGGGGAAATGTCTATTAAAGTCCTTTGTGCATTTATTAATTGGCTTATTTTATTTTTTGTTGTCAAGTTGTGGGAGTTTTTTAAGATATATATTCTGGGTAGCAATCCCCTCTCAGATATATGGTTTGTAATTATTTTCTACCATTTTGGTAGGTTACCTCTTTACTCTGTTGAGTTTCTTTTGATGTACAAAAGTTTATGTTTGATGCCGTCCCTTATGTCTGTTTTTTGTTTGTTTGTTTTGTTTTGTGGTTTGTGCTCTTGGTGCCATATCCAACAAATGACCGCAAGTATAGCCTCATGAAGGTTTTGTTCTATATTTTCTCCTAGGAGTTTTACAATTTTAAGTCTTATGTGCAGTTCTTTAATTCATTTTGATTCACTTTTTGGATATGGTGTAAGATAGAGATCCATTTTCCTTTTTTTCCCTCATGTGGATATCCAGTTCTGCCAGCACCATTCGTTGAAGACTGTCTGCCGGAGTCCAGCTCCGGCAGGTCCAGGGTTCCCTGAAGGATGGACGGTGTCAGCAGGAGAGAGGGATAAGAGAGCCTCAGGGTTTTTTTTTTTTTTTCTGATCACCAGGCAGGCATCTCTGCTCTGTTTTGGTGTCTTTATTTATAGGTCAAGCGATAAAATGACATCAGAAAATAGAATTTTTTACAGTGGCTAAATTTTTGTGATAAGATGGTTGGATCAGCGGAAGTGTACAGAAACAGGTTTTACAGAAGTATTTTTGTAGAACCACCCCCTTCGTTCTTCATGTCAGTCCCCCAGGACAAGAAAGTAACACACTTAGCTTATTTTGCACAGGTTGGTTTTTTTGCCTATATTTATGACTTTATTTTTAATTAACAAGTTACAACCAAGTCATGTACTTATAGTGGAGTTGAGCAAATCTTATAACCAAGAGAATAACAGGATGTTTTTAGTAAAAAAACAGGATAACATACACGTTACTTAAGTCAGTAACGCTAAGATTAAAACATAGGTTAAATTGTATCTAGATAGGCTAGGAGTTATTTTATTTGGCTCATTAACCACAAGAGAAAGAAAGTTTGTTAACAAGTTGCTTGAGCAAGCCCTTTCTTTGATGTGAGCACAATGGGGGCCCTATGTGTGCAGCCTTGTACCTGGGTTTCTATTTTCTTATCCATCCTCATAACTGAGGTCAGTACAAGGGAGGGTATTTGTCGAATGTGGACCTTGCGAAGAGACTATGTTCTGTCCTTGTTTTCTATTTCTTATCTCCAAATTAGGCTCCTTTTCTCTGGGCCAGGTTAAATGCAACTTTTGTGTTTTTAACCCCTTCATAGTCTATGTTTCAAATCTACAGGGGCCTATTGGAAGAGTCTTTTGACGAACATCTACAGTGCTTTGATCTAAAATCTCCTTTGTAGGGGCAGAAATATGCTTCCTCTCATGGGGTAGCTGTGTGGGGAATAGCGGTCTGATTTGGAACATTATGAGGTCTAATCAATAACAGCAGTCCCATTCCCAATATGAGCCAGTAGTAGAAGGAAATACCAGTTTTGCTTCATGGCAGGAGCTGTGCAAATGTCTGCCATTTCCTCGCTGTGAGTGTATCATCCAGTGAGGCTGATGCAGCTCCCAGCAAGTGTCTTTTCCCCATTGTGTGGTCTTGGCACTCTTGCTGAAGATCATTTGATCATATAGGTGAGGGTTTATTTCTGGGACCTCTGTTCTGTTCCACTGGTGTGTTTGTCTGCCTTTTTTTGCCAGTACCACACTGGTTTTTTTTAATTACTGTAGATTTGTAATATGTTTTGAAATCAGGAAGTGTGATGCTTCTAAATTTTTTCTTCTTCCTTAATATTGTTTCTATTGTCTAGGGTCTGTTGAGATTACATATGAATTTTAGGATTTTTTTTCTATATCTGCAAAAAAAGGTTGTTGAGATTTTGATATTGTATTGAATCTATAAATCATTTTGGATAATATGGACATCTTAACAATATCTTTCAGTTCATGGATGCACGATGTTTTTCCATTTTTTTGTGTGTGTCTTCTTTAATTCCTTTTAGCAATGTTTTATAGTTTTTAGTGTGCAACCTTTTCATCTTTTTGGTTAAGTTTATTCCTAAGTGTTTTATTCTTTTACATGCTATTGTCAATTAAATTGTTTTCTTAATTTCCTTTTCAAATTGCTCTCTGCTAGTGTATAGAAATACAACCCATTTGTGTGTGTTGATTTTGTATCCTGCAGCCTTGCTGGATTCATTTTTTATTTCTGAAGGTTGTTTTGGTGGAAACTTTAGAGTGTTCATGGAATCATAGGGTTTTCATATCATCTGTGAAAAAAAGATATAATAGTTTTGAAAAGAACGTTGGGAGTCTGACACCGCAGCATTGGCTGTAAGATTTTTATCCTGATCAATTGACAATGATTTTTTTCTATTGTTCTTTCCAGGGAAAGAAGTACATTGAGCTTTAATTTCATTGAGTCAGAAGAACTGATATCAGACTGTATCCAAATAGATATGATGTGTCATTTTTATTCACTAATTCTAATTACTGACATTTCTATTTACTGATGCTTTTGGATCAGTGAATAGAAGTGAAGTTTAAGTTCTATATCCCACAAACATTATTTTTGATAGACTGTAGTAGACAGGTGTGTAGTATGAAGAGAAATGTCATCACTGCCTTAGAAAGGTATTCTTTTAAAGACTTTACAAATGAAATTAATAGTCAACCAAGAGCAATGTCATCTCATTTTTGAAGGAAAAGCTTTGTCAGTACCGATTCTTTCATCCCCACAATACTGTCACAGAAATAGCTATTGCCATTTCCTTTTACTAAGTAATTTCAAATATTTATTAAATTTTAATTATTCATTTAAGATTATTTTATATTTCCTAGTCTTTTCTACTTATGAAACAAGTAGGAACATTCCCAGGTTGTGAATCTTTTTGAAACTTGCACCAATAGGAATTTGAGTCACTGGCTTCATGGAAGTCTTAGGAAACCATTATATTCTATCCAGAAAACCATTTACTGACTATAGAAATAAATATATAAGTAACAATTTGCAGATGTGTGCCAACCATCCATTGAATTGCACAAGCACCCAACAAAGAAACACCTGCTTATGAAGCACATCAGGGAAATAGGGAGCAGGTGCCACATTCTTGGGATTGGCTTGGAGTAAAGCAATCTCTGGTTCCATCGCGGCAGAAAGAGGGTGTTCATTCTTGTAGCCATTATTGTTCTGTCCCCTAAAAATGCAGAGTTACATTTATGGTTTATTTATAAATGGATTAAAAATACCTCCACATTTCTGAACTGACTCATTTTGAATACCTGTCAGTCTTTCAAATTTGCTAAAAGTGTTGCCAGTTTACTTACTGGCTGACTGATTGCTTGTGAAGCGTTACTTTTTTTCAGTCATTTAAGCTATTTTATTTTGGAATCTCACAACAAAAATTAGGGTATATTCACTGAATTATAGGATTTGAATTTTAAATGACCATTTCAAGCTACGACTCTTCCACTAACTACCTGTAAGATGTTGAGTTAGAGAGTTAACTTCACAGTTTTGTTTCTTATCTGCAAAGTAAGGTTGCCCTGATTACTAAATGGACATGATCCAAGGTATAAATGCTGGATATATGTTAGCTGCTATTTTATGCTAAAATACCTTAGAAATACCAAGATATAATAACGGAATTTGAAAGGTTTCTTCCTGGTCACCTATGCCAATCCTACATTTATCTGGTGAGGAATTTGAGTGAACTGTTGGTGATTATAAAATTAGTTAGCAGCAGAATGAGGCTTTGGATATAGATTTATTAATTGATGCTCTGATTTTGATGAACATTTCTTAATTCTAGTTCTTAAAAAGGTTTCTTAGCGAAAAAAGGAAAAAAATGGTTAAAACCAGTTGCTGACTACTCTAGGCAATTTCTAGTTATAATGGCACTTTCGTGAATAAAGAATCCAATAGATAAATATTATACTGACTCTGGATGTTAGATGTAGAACAGGAGAAAGTGGCCAGATGGTTCATTACAGTGTAAAAATATTTTTCTTGCCTATTTCAAGACTTTTCAAAGTCTAGAAGAAAGCACTTTCTTCTCTGATTTAGGAGGAGAAAACTCTGAATAGTAAAAGTACAACTGTTGGGGGCACCTGGGTGGCTCAGTCGATTGAGCGTCCGGCTTCAGATCAGGTCATGATCTCACGGTTTGTGGGTTTGAGCCCCACGTCGGGCTCTGTGCGGACAGCTAGCTCAGAGCCTGGAGCCTGCTTCAGATTCTGTGTCTCCCTCTCTCTCTGACCCTCCCCTGCTCGCACTGTCTCTCTCTGTCTCTCAAAAATAAAATTAAAAACATTAAAAAAAAAAAAGGACAACTGTTGAGGGTGGGAAGGGCCAGGTTAGGAGAAGGCTAAAATCACCACCTCACAAAAACTTATCTTGTAACAAAGAGGGGATGGATCTATTCTGATTTTTTTACGGAGAAAGCAAACTCAAACTGAATAAAGAGGGAATTTCATATTAGTTTGAAAAGTAATGCCATGTGTATTGCTATAGCAAGTATATACTTGCTATGTTGACTATAAATTCAGTCTTAAGCTAGTTGTCATTCACAACAGTGAGCATATTGCACATGCTGAGTTCATTTACCTTTAGTGTTTTCCTATGAGGAATGTACCGTCTCTACTTTGAGTTGAGGAAATGGAGGCTCAAATTAGTTGTTTATTGAAATTACAGAATCAAAATTTTGTTCTGGTTTCCTTTTAAAAACTTTTAGGCTATAACTCCACGAGGTCATTATGCCTCATTTAGGCCACAGGATCGTCCAGCAGAAGCCTCATGCTCACTCCCACTCACTGGGCCATGGATTAGTGCAAAACTAGGGTTCAAGTACAGCCAGTAAGAAGTGATTCAGCTGAAATGATTGTTAACAGTTGGCGAAATGACTGCACCACTTGGTGACTGCTACTCCATGAACTTCCATGTGCATTCTCCACCTGCTTTTTAGCATCCTGACCAACACGTCCTTACCTGTGAATTTTTAGATTTCCCCTCAGTCTGGGAGGCAGGAAGCATCGCTGGAATAGCAGAAGGTTACTGTAGCCTGACCAGGGCTTTGCCCAGCAGCAAAGTGAGAGACACTGAACTAACTGCCTCCTGCTTACTCAGTCCATTGGCCCAAAGCCTCCTGGAAGCCAGAGAATGAGGGAGTCTGGGATACTCGGTCTGTAGAGACCAGCCTCCTGGGGGCACAGAACCAACCAGAGCACAGATGAGAATGGACCTGGTGGGGCAAATGGAATAGAAGCAGCACAGTCGGGGAATGGGAGGTCATTAAAAAAATTAAAATGAGCCTAAAGCAGTAAATAAATCTGCAGTTTTGCCACAGCTGAGTTTATGGTCCTATGTTCATGTCTGATACAAGAACCCTAAATTAAAAGAAAGAAGGTGGAGGATTTGGGTGTCAGCTCTTTCAAGAGTTTATGCAGCAGTTGTTTCCTTTTTTGATCTAGAGGTTTCTGAAATAAGCCCTCTAGAATCTACATGGAAGCAGGGCCCTATATATGCCTATCATTGTCCAACTGTTGGGAAACATCAACTCTTACCTCAAATTTACTAATAGTCACATTGTTGAAGTGGGGATATCTGTTGAAGAGTTGGACTTATGATAATAATCCTTGGAGTTAGACTGTGGGGCTGCTGGCTTTCTCTAGAGAGCTGAGGCATGGATTTTTTTTTTTTTTAGGAAGACCTTACTTTCTCCTGATGAATAAGTAATGTGAATATGGTCTTACTTAGTTTTGTTCAAGAGACAAAATATCTAGTATTTATAAACATCTGTTAAATAGAAACATATAGATTCCTCGGTTAAGTCTTCTAGGAGGACGATGTAAGCATGATTATAACAGAGCAATAAGATAAAAGCCTGAGTAAAACAGGGAAGCAATTTGAATGCAATTCTAATAGAAATTTACTTTCATGAGAGTATCACAGGAAGCTGTGTATGATGGAGGAAACCAGATTCTAGTGAAAAGCCATGTAAATGTGTAATATCCCTGGATGAACTCTTGTGTTATCACTGTACTTCCATTAACCTCTATATAGTTGGTTAATAAATTGGGAAATTAAATTATTTCCATATATGAGTTTTCTGGGCTGCTATAACAAAATCCCACAGACTGGGTGGCTGAAACAACAGAAATATATTTTTTTACAGTTTTGGAGGGTATAGGTGTAGATACATCTGGTTTCTTCTGAGGCAACTCCCCTTGGCTTGCAGATGGCCATCTTCTTGCTGTGCTCACACATGGTTGTCCCTCTGTCTATGTTGTTTGTGCCCCAATTTCCTTTTCCTTTAATGACACCAGTTATATTGGATTAGGGCCCACCTTAACAACACACTTTAACTTAATTACCTTTTTAAGACCATATCTCCAAATAGAGTCACATTCTGAGTTACTTGGGTTAGGGCCTCAACATATGAATTTGGAAGGGAACAATTCAGTCCTCAACACTCTATGAGGTCTCCTATCACTGGTCTGTAATGCTCTTGATGTGGTGTATTTAAATATGTACTGCATACAATATGTGTTGACACATTTTAGTTAGGTGTCTCTTCAATATCCATTTATCTCTTTTCTTTCTTCAGACTACCAAGATGTTCCCTTAGGTATCCACCTGTTTATGATGGTCAGCTAGCATATTCCATTCTCTTTGGCCAGTCACTGGGCAGTGCTGGGTATATGCCCTATGCTAGCCCAGTTACCATAAATCTGTAGGCTTCTTTATTTTACTGTGGCAGGTGTTTTTTCCTCTGAACACGGACAAAAAAGCATGTAACCTTTGGAGTTGTTGGCAGCTATTTTGTGACCATGGAGGGGAGACAGGTCTAGGATGATGCTCTAGAAGGAGAGAGATCAAAAGAATCAAGACTCTTGCAGAACCCACTGATCCACTGAATCAAACCATTCTTTTTTTTTTTTTCACGCATGCAAAAGCAAAGGGCTTTATTACGGGTTTAGGCTCGCCGGGGCCTAAACTCGGGCTCACAGACTTTACCAGCGTGGTGGATCCATGCTGAGAGCTGAATCAAACCATTCTTAAAATTCACCCCCCACCTAGACTTTCTTGTGATGTAAACCCATAAGTAACCGTTATTGTTTGTGCCATATTCAGCTTGTGTTTTTGCAGTTGGATGCATTCTGATGCAAGGCAGTGATGTTTTGTGTTTTTCAATCTTCCAGAGATAACTTCCATCAAGTCAATCAGTCTATTGTTCATCTACTATGTATGTGTCAGTTACTTTACTAAGAGGGGGGATATTGCTGTATGCATTAGATAATCCAGGCTACCTTAGCTTATAGTCTACAGGAGACAGCCTCTCATTAAATAATCACACAAATAAGTGTACAATTGTAACCTCTGTTGAGCACAATAAAAGGCATATGCCCGAGATGATAAAGGACTATAAAAGGAGAGGTTCACTTAGTACTTGCTCCAGTTAAGGTTTCCCTAAGGAGAGGACATTTACTCCAGAGTTTGGAATAAAAGTATCAGTTAATTACATAACAGAAAGGAACAACATGGAAGAAGTGTCTGAATCAAAAGGAAGATGGGACAGCATTTACGGAAAGAAATAAATGCCGGTGTAGGTGGCCCACACAGAGGAAGGGGAAAGGTACGGCAGGGCGTTCTTTTTAACAATACTTGCAACAGGATCTGAGGTCTGGGGCTTCTCTCATACCATTTCACAACCAATTAGGTGCCATTAGTTCATGGTTTTCCTTACCTCAGTGGTGAGACAACAGAAACTCCTCATTGTAAATTTAATGTGGAAAACAACTTGGGTATTTCTCCATTTTACCTGTAAGATCTGGTGTAGTCAGTATATGTAGGGTATCTGTGTGTGCATGGATGTTTGTGTGTATGTGTGTATATATATTTATAGAAGTATGTATGTTTATTAATGTGAATCTATTTTTTAATGTGTGTGCATATGTGTATTTATGAATGCCTGTGTGCCTGTATGCATATTTATGAATGTATGTGTATGTGTTGGATATGTGTATATATTTATGAACATGTGTGTGTGTGTGTGTGTGTGTGTGTGTGTGTGTGTGTGTGTAGCAAAGACACTAAGTAGAGGCTTGGCTCTGTCTGTGCCATGGGATCAGGGCTAGGCAAACATGTATAGTTACTTTCAGAATCCATTATTACAAAGGGATTTTCCTCTAAGATTGTCAAAAGGTTATCTTAGGACAAATGGAACATTTACCAAATTCTTTAAAGTTTATTGCAAACATCAGCATCACTCCTTTCTGGCTCCTTTTCTCTGGACTCCCAGAAGAACATTTTCGGCCTGCCTATCTTTCTGCCAAGAGTCAAGTTCCAAGAGCAGAGAGAAGTCATGGTATGAACAAAAAACAAACTCTGAACTGACTGACCCTTTGAGTACAACACTTAATTTCTTAATTTCTCCTCTCAAAGAAATCAATTTATAAACTAAGTCTTCCTTAAAGAACGTATCTGCAATGTTTTCCTCCAGGCTAATTATGCAGTAGGATGTCAGCAGCACAGTCATCAGATGTAGCAGAATATTCAGTGCAAAGAACTACCTGAGAGGACGATGTTAGGTACCACCTTTACAGATACTTTACAAACCTCAAATTTAATAATGAGGTGGACATGTTTTGATAAAATATTTTCAGCTATTATATGCTATAAAGTAGAAGGAAATATAAGAAGCTATACTTTCTGTTAAGTATATTTGTGAGTTATCTAATATAGCTATGTTATGTTTAGTTATATAGGTAAATATAGTGAAGGCACCAAACTATTGCAATATTGAGAACAGACAGAAATTAAACTTAACAAATGGAAGGGATTCAGAAATCAGGATTATACTTGCCTGCTAAAGAAAGTCCCCGAAACAGTGGCTTTAACACATACAAAGTCTAGGAATAGGCAATCCATTGCTTCATATTGTTTTCAAACACCCACACTCCTTTGGTCTTCCTGCCTTACCACGTGTGGTGTGTGTGGATTTCACCCTTATGGTCACAAGATGGCTGCACTTCCATTGATCATGTCTCCCCATTTTCCAGGTAGGAAGACAGGAAAAATGTAAAAGAAAAATGAAAAGGTTTTTCTCCTCATTATTATTTGCATTTGTATTTTTTGGTGATATCTTCCCCAAGTACTTTTATGTGGAACTTGTCATATGGCCTCCCCTAGCTGCAAGAGTGGCTGGGGAAACAAATATTTTCCTTTTTAGGTTCTATAGTAGAGGAAAGTGAAGAATAGGGAGTCGATATAGTTGTTGAGTGGGCCAACATATAGGATCTACCTCAAGGGTAAATGAGCCTAGCACGTAGTGTGTAAGTCTGAATTGCAGAGGAAGAAAGCATAGAGTATGTTGTAGGGGACCGTAACTAAACCTTATTGGTTGGAATATGGGAAACACTAAAAGAGTAGTGAGGGAAAATACTACAGAGATGGTTGGGACCTCTACTAGGTTGAATAGTGTCCCCTCAAAATTCATGACCACCTAGAACCTCAGAATATGGCCTCAGAGCATGGCCCTGATGACACTTTGATTTTTGGATTTGAGCATTTAGAACTGTGAGAGAATACATTTCTTTTGTTTTAAGGCATTCGGTTTATAGTACTTTGTTATGGCAGCCCTAGGAAACTAATACAGGGCCCTATTGTGAAGTTCATAGAATATCAGGTTTAGTATGGAGTCATTATACTGTCAACCAATAACCCAGAGATGTTGTTAAGTGTCTTAGAAGATGTCAGAAGATGTTTTGCAGCAAATTATTTTAATGGACCAAGACATTTGAGAAGTACTTCATATCTTAGCTCTAACTTGGAAATTCACATTGCATTTTTGGAACATAAGAGCTTATGAAAAGTAGAGAAATTGACTTTACTCTGTTCACTCTATTTTCCATGTACATTTGATCACAGATTACTTTTCTTTCCCCATCGAACAGCTTGTAATGTGTCCAAAAACATGGCGTTCTGAGAATGTTGGGTGAGAAATGCTAATTTAAAGAATGACAAGTCCCCATAGGGTGGCATGACCAGTGTTATATTTAGGAAAAGGTGTCCTGCAGAAGTGTGTAAGATAAAGTGGAGAAGAAAGAAGAAGGAGGCAGGGAGAGCATATCTGAGCAGGGTGAGTGGTGGTGATGAGAAAAAAGATTGATGGTACAGAGAAAACCAGGTGAAAACACGTAGGTGTGATGACATTAGCTAGACACCTCTTTTCTATTTACAAAACAACTACAGCATTAAAGAGACCATTATACATGTGAAATTTCTTTTGTTCAGTATTGGACTAGTGTTCATTATAGTCCTGTAGGAGTTTCATTATTGTATTTATTTATTTATTTATTTATTTTGGTTTGTTTATTTTACCTGGATATTTGTAAAATACATTTTTTTTCTATTTTACCTGATTGTGATATTTCTGATTGCACATGCTCAAGAATTTAGCCAATGGTTTGGTTCCAAAAAGTATATGAAGGGCATGAAAAAAAAACAATCATGCAAGAGCAGATGAAAGAAAAGATAACCTGCAATGAAAATGTATTCTTAAGTTCCTCAGATGGAATTTCTGACTGTGGGAAAGAAGGTGTCAACCTCTAAGGAACTCCCCCACCTCACCTCCCAGCCTAGAGTGAGCTACTTGACTTCTTACCTTCAGGAGAAGCCAGTAAGTATTGTGGACCATCGATCTACAATTGCAGAATTTAGATGAAATGTCCATAAAGAGGCCAGGGGAGCAAAAATGCCACATAGTGTAGGAAATTTCCAGTTTTCCAGTGAGAGGTGGCATTCATTTCTAAGCAAGGTCTGGTATCAGTGTATTAGTTTAAAAGGTTTATCTAGAAACACCTGTTATAAACTCATTTGTACTCTCTCCCTTACTTAACATCTGTCTAAAATTAATATCAGAATATTCTAGGCTGTGATGACAGGTAATTCTCTACAACTTTGTGCTGCCACTGCACCCGATGATGCTATGCCCAGGTGCTTACCTCAGGTTGAGTGCTGTAGATTTGTTTTGTTTCTACTTGAAGGCAAAACTGAATAAGAAATGGCAGCTGCATTTTAAATTGAGGTAACATTTAGAAATGATTTAAGAAACTTGATTAATGACAACACAGACTTTTAAGATTCAGTCATTAGGAAGCTTGTTTTTACCTTTTTCATGTTTGAAACAGGTTCTAAATAATATTCCATCAACCTGTTATAAAGCATTTATAAATGGCATTGCAAAGAATTATTTACATGTCTCTTGAACATGATAAACACTTCTTATAATAAATTATTATGGAAAAGGCAATGCTATTAATCATTCATTAAATGTTAATAACATTTGTCAATGTTTATTTCCCTTAAAGTGCCAAGAAAAATAGATATTTCATGTTGAAAAATATCAGCTTAAATAAGGATTTTATTTTTTCTCCAGATTTGACTCAGATTTTCACCTTTTAAAAATGCTAGTTACTGACATTAGTGTAAATGAAAAGAATATATTTGCATTTTTTATGACACCCAGCCTCTACAGTAAAGAACTCTGTGAGAACGTAAGGAAAAAAATTAAAGTTGGATCATGCACTATAATTTTATCTATTTATTTATTTTCATGCACTATAATTGTAAAACATCCTTTGTATTCCTTAACAAGGAAACGGTCTCTAAATATTTATTCACATTTTTATTTAGTGTATTTATGCCATCTTCTGGTGATGATCAGTTAAATTGGAAATACTCAAATTAATAGGTATATATAGCACCAAAAAAATTCAGTATTTTCACACAGAATCACTGGCTAACATGGAGACACCAAAATGTCTCTCTTTGGTAAATGCAGACAGGGTGGTTTTTAAAAAAAATTTTAGGGGCGCCTGGGTGGCTCAGTCGGTTAAGCGTCCAGCTTCTGGCTTCGGCTCAGGTCATGGTCTCAGGGTTCGTGGGTTTGAGCCCCGTGTCGGGCTCTGTGCTGACAGCTAGCCCAGAGCCTGGAGCCTGCTTCGTATTCTGTGTCTCCTTCTCTCTCTGACTCTCCCGTGCCCATGCTGTCTCTCTCTGTCTCTCAAAAATAAATAAAAAAACATTAAATTTTTTTTTAAATCTTAATGTTTACTATTAATTTTCAAGTTAGAGAGGCAAGAGTACAGCAGGGGAGGGGAAGAGAGAGAGGGAAACACAGAATCTGAAACAGGTTCCAGGCTGAGCCGTCGCACAGAGCCCGACGTGGGGCTCGAACTCACGAACGTGAGATCATGACCTGAGCCGAAGTCGGACATTTAACTGACTGAGCCACCCAGTGGCCCCAAGATAGGGTGGTTTTTTTTTTTATGTTTTATTTCTTTTTGAGACGGAGACAGCATGAGTGGGGAGGGGCAGAAAGAGAGGGACACACAGAATCCGAAGCTGGCTCCAGGCTCTGAGCTGTCAGCACAGAGACCGATGTGGGGCTCGAACCCACGAACGTGAGATCATGACCTGAGCCGAAGTCGGAGGCTTAACCGACTGAGCAACGAGGCACGCCAAGGGTGGTTTTAATTAATCAAAAATCTGTTAGTTGGCTAGTCCTAATATACAAGAATGGGTGTTAAATAAAATTAGGACTTAGACTTTTGAGGGGATGGGGAATACTATATTATGAAACCATATCTGATATGGTAGTGGATCTATTGTATGCTATGTTGGTGTTTGACAGTGCATTCTGATAAGGTTTTCCTGTGCAGTCCTCCTTCAAGAGAGTGGGTCTTACTTGTATCAATGCTTGAGAAGAGTTAGGTCTTAGACTAGAAAGTAGAACATGGAAGAAAAGTCAAATTTGGGCCAGATTGAACAAAAGAGCCTCATTCTGAACTTTGCTTTGTTGAGTTTAGAGCTTCAGGAATCTAGAATTATATATGGGCTCCTTGTCATGACAGGTATTAGAATTTTTACTTCATGGAAATATGCTATGAGTTTCACAGAGAGGCTTTTCTGTGGAAATCCACAATCTGAAAACAGGCACACTGCACCTTATAAATCAAATGATCAAAATTCATATTTTCCTTTTTGTTTACTTCCCTTTAATTATCCTATAACCCGGGTCTTTTAAAGTCCTATTCAGTGGAAAAATCAAGGGGTTCCAATGACCCCCTTTGTGAAAGCAGGCATTGAGATTCCTGAATCGGCTTCATCTGGAACGGCTCCGTGTTAATTGCATTTTTAAAAAATGTGAAACTGAGGGGCGCCTGGGTGGCTCAGTAGGTTAGGTGTCTGACCTCAGCTCAGGTCATGATCTCGTGGTCCATAAGCTCGAGCTCTACATCGGGCTCTGTGCTGACAGCTCAGAGCCTGGAACCTGTTTCAGATTCTGGGTCTCCCTCCCTCTCTCCTCCTCCCCCGCTCATGCTCTGTTTCTCTCTGTCTCTCAAAAATAAATAAACATTTAAAAATTTTAAAAAATAAAAATTAAAAAATATCAAACCAAAACCACTACTTTAACCTGTAATAAAGTCAACAGAGCTGTAAGACAGGGATGAGTTTTGTAGCTATTAGGGAGTTTCTCTCCTTGTCTCTCTTCTAGGCTCCATTTCAACTCCAGCCAATATGGTGGTCTCTACTGTAAATAGCAAGAAATACACATAAAATAAATTTCAGGAAATATTTTGGGGCTTTAAAGTACAATGATGATTGCTTTCCGGGAGATTCTCATTCCATTATTATTGGATGTTTTATTTTAATAGGAAGGCCATAGTTTTCTTCCCTAACCTAATTGTTATTCTAAGAGTTATAGATGTGGCTTGCAAAATGAGTTGGAAGTACAGAGAGGTGAAGTGAGGTTTATAGACCTTAGTTTTGGATTAATATAACTAAAAATATAATTTATTTCCTTAAGGTAGATATCTGTGATTTGGAAAAGCTGTCATTTGAAATACCTTTATATAGGCACAGAACCAATTGGTTAGTGAAATATGTATGAGATTTTAAAGTATGTGTAGGGGACCATAGGGAGGGGAAGGGGGCAAGAGAGCGGGGGAGAGTGAGGGACACAGATCATGAGAGACTGTTGAATACTGAAAACAAACCGAGGGCTGAAGAAGGAGGGGGAGGGAGGGAGGGAGTGATGGTCATGGAGGGGGGCACTTGTGGGGAGAAGCACTGGGTGTTATATGGAAACCAATTTGACAATAAACTATTATTAAAAATAATAATAAATAAATAAAAATAAAGTATCTGTGTATAAGCACAAGATCTGCATATTTCCTATATGGTGTAATAAATTCCTCAGGTCTTGGTTTAACATTATTTAACTAATTTTGTCATATTTTTATAAGGACATATATTTGCAGATATGATTTTATGCAATAAAAATCCAGAATAACATTTTTATTATGAAAAATTCAACCATTGTTATAGAGTGCTTACTAATTTCCAAGCAGTACACTAGGTACTTTCCATACATTATTGCATTTAATTCTAAAGCAATCCTGTTACCCACTATAGGCAAGGGTTACATAGATTTCTAATATTAACAATCTATCAATTCCATAGATACGACCATTGATTTTTGATGATAACGAAAGCAATATAGCAACACATGCTTGACTACTATCATGTAATTTCCAATATCCTGGCCTATTAATAGTTTTTTAATCAGTATGCATAATGGAATATTTTTATACTGTATTATAAATAAATATGAATGCTCTGTATTAGAAATAAAGAACAAAAACATAAAGTGAACGAACTAACACACCAAAGTAATCCCAATTTTAATTGATCAGACTAATATTTTATACTGTCATAGCTCATACCAATCACTGTTCTCTTTTTACATTTAGATGTCTATCTTCTAAATATTAATATATAGATTGGTAGCTACATAGGATATGTATAGATTTTAACTAGGATCACTGTAATTTTATTGCATGATATGCTTTTAAAAACTTAAGAGGTTAACTAATTATATATACTGAGAAATTACTTGAAGCCATTATTTCTAATGGTTTTATTCCATCATATTAATTAAATTATCTGGCTTTGAATATTTAATTTATTTTCTGATACAGTACTTGATTTCTGCAACCTTACTTTATAAATCTTGTGCCCATAATAAATCTAAAATTTCATATCTGTATGGTGCTGTATATAATGCTGTATGTGTGTATGTTTTGCTAAGTAAATATCATTGAATCATGTATATGTATAGGATGGTATAATTTTATTTGCGACAGAAATATGATAAACAGTTCATGTCATATGTCTTCTTGACTAATATTAATGGCAAAGTGATAATGGCTTTCAGGTTAAAAATTGTCCTTAAGACTTTAGTATCTTAAGTTAGAGAAACTTAAAAAATAAAAAATAAAGAACCCCCCCCCCAAAAAAGGGGGACACCTGGCTGCCTCAGTCAGTAGAGCATATGACTCTTGCTCTCAGGGTTGGACAAAAGTTCGAGCCCCAGGTTGGGCACAGAGATTACTTAAAAAATTAAAAATAAATAGGGGCTCCTGGGTGGCTCAGTTGGTTAAGTGTCCAGCTTCAGCTCAGGTCAAGATCTCATGGTTTGTGGGTTCGAGCCCTGCATCGGGCTCTGTGCTGACAGCTCAGAGCCTGGAGCCTGCTTCAGATTCTGTGTCTCCCTCTCTCTCTGACCCTCCCCTGTTCATGCTTTCTCTCTGTCTCTCAAAAATAAATAAAAAACATTTAAAAAACATTTTTAAAATAAATTTTAAAAAAACATAAAAATTTTTTAATTAAAAATAAGTAAATGTTAAGTTAGAGGAGAAAAGGTGAAAGGAAATTATCAGCTATCATAAGCCAAGTTAAACAATATATAATTCCTCCTTAGTACTTTGATCAATAGCTAAACATACTTCTGCTGATCACTTTCTGAATGATGACAAACATATTCAGGTACTAATAAATCTCCTTTTATAATGAAGTTTCATATTTTCATATTGAGTTAGTCCTCCTTGATATGTTTGAGCACTTTTTTTTTTAGCAGAGTAGGTGTGAGGCACATAATAACCAAAAGTGAGTATCAATCATCTGTTACATAGTGATAATTTTAAGGTATTCAATGATGCCTTATTTAATGGTTTTTAAGTTTGCTTTCTTGTTTTAGGAAAAAGCTTCATTACTTGACAGCTACATTGTCATGAGAAAAGAATGGAAAAGGAGACATTGTGCTTGAGAATGCCTTCACATACACTTGATCATGAGACACTGTCTACCGCTCGCCACTAAAGCCAACTTTAAAAAGGCCTTTTAAAGCCAGATGAAGAGGTTCACCTGGGTGTCTCAGTCAGTTAGGTGTTGGATTTCAGCTCAGGTCATGATCTTGTGATTCATGAGTTTGAGCCCAGTGTTGAGCTCTGTCCTGACAGCTCAGAACCTGAAGCCTACTTTGAATTCTGTCTCCCTCTCTGTCTGTCCCTACACGCCTCACACTCTGTCTCCGTCTCTGTCTCTGTCTGCCTCTCTCTCAAAAATGAATAAACATTAAAAAAAATTAAAGCCAGATGAAGAAGTCAGAACTAATATGAGACCTCATAGGCAGTGGTATGTTGATTTCAGATCCTCCTTTTCTGGTTCTGTCAAATGCACTGCTGAGTGGGTATCACTTAAAGCCTAGATTTGCTCTACACAGTGTGCTAGTAGCCAGAACCAATTACTAGAAATTACTTAACTTTCAGAAGATTCCATGGGCAGTAATTAAAATCCTGAGATGGAGCAATAATTCTA
The DNA here is from genome assembly GCF_006229205.1 of Suricata suricatta. Classification (NCBI taxonomy): domain Eukaryota; kingdom Metazoa; phylum Chordata; class Mammalia; order Carnivora; family Herpestidae; genus Suricata; species Suricata suricatta. The sequence continues at coordinate 28,382,077 of NC_043717.1, forward strand.
CAGGCATTTTATTTGTAGTAGTTATAATAACCAAAGTAAGAATCAGGATAGTATGGTTTCAAGTAGAGGGAAATTGAATGATTTAGATGAGGCTAAATTATTTAAGCCTTAAAAATATTCAACGGAAAAATCTAGAAGTGATGCAGCAAACAAAAGGAAGATGTTTAATTTGGAAGAATGAAAATATTATTTTAGGAATATTAATCAGGGATAATACTTTTATCTCTTAGTTGCTAGAAACTAAATAAAATGTTGAATTACATAATATATCTAGAATATCTTATATTGTCAAGCAAGTTCACCTAATAGAGCATAGAAGCAATGTATCTAGCCTGTTCAATGATCAGTACTTAGTAGAATGATGTGTTAACTCAGTCTTCAATCAAATAACAGCTTTGAGCACAAAAAAATGTATTCATCAAGTGACAAATCATTCAAAACGGGTAGATCATGAAAACATGAATTAATAGAGTATAAGCTGTGCTAAAAATTAGGAATCTTATCTAGTTTCTACCACCATCTGAAACAGATTTTCTTTCTTTTTAAAGTTTATTTATTTATTTTGAGAGAGAGAGAGAGAGAGAGAGAAAGAGAGAGAGAGCGAGTATGCGCAAGCACAGGGGAGCGGCAGAGAGAGAAAGAGGGAGTGAGAAAATCCCAAGCAGTCTCCTTGCTGCCAGCGCAGAGCTCAATGCGGGCTGGATCTTATGAACCTCGAGGTCGGGACCTGAGCCAAAATCATCAGTCACACACTCAACCGACTGAGCCACCCAGGCACCCCTGAAACAGCTTTTCTTAATTCATTGGGCCTCATGGACTTACCACAGAAAATGAGGGAATTGGACATCATTATCTCTGAAGTTTCACCTTGCAATATATTAGTGTCTTTTACCAATTCTAAGATGTACACTTTCCACATTTTAACTTGTCTGAAATCAGGACGTGTCTATATCTTAGAATTGTCATTGTCCAGCCAGCAGTTATGTTCTATTTGCTGTTGCCTGCTCATATGCACTCTTGGTCAAAGCTTTTAACATCATTTCAGTTGAGTTATGTTACTAAACATGTTGAGTTTCACTGCTTTACACTTTTATCAGTAATTACAATATCATTTGTTTTGGAATATAGAATTACTTGGCCATGAAAATATAGCAGTAGGGCACAAATGTAATGCTATTAAAGCAAATATTTATCATTGAGGGAGTGAACACAATTTTATGGCTTTGTGCAAAGAAATACAGAAATGCTTCATGAGACCTAAGAGAGATACCTATCATAAATAGACATTGCTGTTGTAGGTTTTGTTATATTCTTTGGAAATTGCCTCATGTACCCCAAGCAGTGTGACTTTAGACAGGAGAAATTTCCAAAACCCTTGGAAATAGACTTCAAAGCAAAAAAATTCTGGTATGACTATATCCTATGTCATGCCCAACTTTCACTAAAGCAGTATTTAATAATATAATTTGTGATATATTTCTTCCTTAACTGTTTTACTGAGCCTTACAATTGATGCTGTTTTAGATCTGAAGAAACATGATATGTGATTCTAAGAAGCCAAAATTAATTTTTCAAATTTCGGGCATTATCTCACATATTTTACTCACATATATGATTCTCTATCTAATATGTAGTTGACTCATAAGTTACGTAGAGTCTTTAAAAATTGCTTTAAATACACAACAGATTGGAAAAACAATTCCTTTTTTAAGGGGAGGGATATAAGTTTTAGTTTCTACTTTACAATGTCTGCATAAAACTAGCTACAGAATCAACATTATATCCAATTTTATACTTGTAAAATCACAAGTACCTTACAAGCAAACTCTAAACAAAGAGACTGAAACATTATGGATTTTTATTAAGCTACGCTGACAGCTGGGAATCATTAGAAATAAAGATTTTCTGCCCTTAATTCAGTTGTAATTATATGCAAAAAGTATCGAAGGCTAACTGTAATCTCTGCATCAACAATCTTGATAATTTTCAGAACTTTCAATCAATTTTCAGATTCCAAATGAGAAATCCCAGATTGCTCTGATTATGAAGTGTCATCAAATACTATAATGCCAGAGTAAAGTAGGCACAGGACTTACCTACACGTATTTTTTTTAAACAGCCAACTCTGCAACGTTTTCCAAAGAGTTGCTTTTCTGCGCTTTTGCATCAGTTATTTTTCTTCATGTGTGCAGCAGTGTTTTGCAATTATTGGCCATCTTTTACTCCTGATTTCCCTTGTAGAAGATTGATTAGCACAATCAGTCACTGGAAAGCAATTTTCATCACCAAAGGCAGCTTCTTTTCTCTCCTGATTAGCAGCCCTGCGGCACATTATTCAGCAGAAATAGATAATCCGAGGAACATTCTGATAAGAAAGAGAGGCTTGAACCTGAATATCGCTGATGGTATCCTAAGTAGACAAGTGATCAATGAAACCTTGCTGCCTCTTGTTTTCTGTGGTGTTCCTCTTTTATTTAGAAAACTGGGCCTTCAGTACTGGTTTTTGTTTTTCTCCATTTCTCTATGAGTCTGTGTGTCTTTGAGAAAACATATTTGACTGTGATCTGTGTGAAGAAAGGGAGAATGCCTATTACATATCACTATCACAAATAACGATTCCTTATTTCTATATGCATTCTGTCACCCACACTAAAAGCAGTATCTATTTGAAGGAATAAGTCAAATGAAATTCAACTGAACGTGATAATTGTTTATTCCTTTAAGTTATCTACTATTATGTAATAAATACTACTTCTCCATTTTCAATTTAAAATAATTTTAGGGAGGAAATATTTATGTTGGCAGAAGAATGAAAGAGGAAGTTCAATAGTTCTTTCCTCCCGAATGCTTGCTTTCCTTTCTCTGCTCAGAGAGAATAATGCACGAGGAAGCAGCAGAATAGCGGGAAAAAGTTAATAGACTTGGGCACTGTACATATTAGATTAGTCTTCAGTAGGCCCACTTAATAGCTGTGTGGCTTTGGGCAAGTCAATGAACATTTCTGAATCTTGGTTCTCTCATCTGGAAAATGAGCACAACCTTGTCAGAATTAGGGGCAATGTATACAAAAACTCATAGTAGGTTCTCAATAAATGATGAGCTTTTTATTACCTGCATCTATATCTATTTACCTTCCTATTGATTTATTTATTGAGGGATCTAGATAGGGAAGAGATATAATAACATAGAATACTAAGTTGAAGCTGTACCTTCCTGCCCTCACCTAGAGGTCAAAGAGGTAGAGAATCCTCATTTAAACATTTAACTTCACCATAGTCTTAGCTCATACAATGCGGAAATACCTAGTCACCCAAACAATGCTGCATGAGATGAAAAACCAATTGGCCATCTAAAATCAATTGGAGAGCCATTTATATTTTAAACCTTAGTCTCTAAAGAAATGGCTGTGTATGTTTACATAGACTGTCCAAAACAGGTATTAGATCTAATTTGTGTCATATGTCCCCAATTTCATAACATCTTCTAGATTTATGAAAATAAATGCCATCCATTGTTGTCAGAGTCCGGCTCCAGCAGGTCCAGGGTCCCCTGAAGGAGAGATGGTGTCGGTGCGAGAGAGAGAAGAGAGAGCCACAAGTTTCTTTCTTGATCACCAGGCAGACATCTCTGTTCAGCCTGCTTTGGTGTCATTTTTATTGATCAAGCAATAATATGACATCAGAAAATAGGAATTGTTTAGTTTCTAATTCTTAGTGATAGGTTGCTTTAATCATCAAAGGTGGACAGAAACAAGTTTTACCGAAGTATTTTTATAGAACCATTCCAATTGATTCTTGGCATCAGTCCCCAAGGTTAAGAAAGTAACAAACCTATCTTATTTTGTATGGGTTGGTTTTTGGCCAGTAATTATGACTTTGTTTTTAATTAACAAGTTATAACCGTCACGTAATGCACTTACAGTAAGGTTAACTAAATTTTACAATCAAGAGAATAACAAGATGTTTTTAGTAAAAAACAGGATAATATACATATTATTTAAGTTAGTAACGCTGAAATTAAAACATAGGATAAATTGTATATAGATAGGCTGGGAGTATTTTATCTAGCTCATTAACCACAAGAGAAAGAATGTTTGTTAACAAGTTGCTAGAGAAAGCCCTTTCTTTGATGTAATCAATATGGGGGCCCTATGTGTGTTGACCTTCACCTGGGTTTCTAGTTTCTTATCCATCCTCATAACTGAAGTCAGTACAAGGGAGGGTATTTGTGACTCCAATTAGCAAAGGTATATGCAGCAACTTATGTCTGGTCCTTGTCTGTTTCTTATCTCTAAGGTAGGCTTTTCTTCTCCGGGCCAGAGTTAATTGTAACTCTTGTGTTCTTAGCCCCCCTTATGTTTTGGGTCTGCAAGGCTCCTTAGAAGAGCCTTTTGGCAAACGTCTGCAGCGCTTTGATCTAAAATCCCTTATGCAGGGGCAGGAATATGCTTTTTGTTATGGGGTAATTGTGTGGGCACTATCGGCCTGATTTGGAACATTGTGAGGCCTAATCAATAACAGTGGTACCATTCTCAGTATGAGCCAATAATAGAAGGAGAGACCAGCTTCGCTTCATGGCAGGAGCTGTGCAAACGTCTGCCATTTCCTCGCTGTGACTATGTCATCCAGCGAGGCCGATGCAGCTCCCAGCACATTGTTGTTCTTGGATCTATTCTTCATAAAGTACAGAGTGATCTTAAAATGTCAACCAGATCATGCTAGCTCCTCCCCAGAACTTTTCAAGGATTTCCAATTTTACCTAAAATAATATTTTGAATCCTTTGGGAGCTGACCTTTACCTTCCTCTACGAACTTTTTTGCACTCTGTTGTCTTGCCAACGCCCTCTCGATGCTACTCACTCCTGCGACTTCTTTCATTCTTTCTGACACCCAAAGTTCTTACCTTAGGGATTTTCTGCATCTTTCTTCTTGCCCTTTCCATGCCTGGCATCTTCTCATCCTTGAGGACATGCTATACATGATTACTTTTCCAAGAGACCTTGAGTGAATTTTCAATTGAAATTAGGTTCCCTGTACACTTTAACAATACGAATTTACACTTTATACAAGCACTCATCACGGTTCTTCCCTGTGCCTATTTAGGTGATAATGTGTTTCCCCCAGACACATAAATATGTAAGTGCATGAGCTTTATCTGTTTCAGTCAACAAAGTATCCTTGGAGCCTAGCACGATGCCAACATTTCTCAAAATAGATAAATTAATGCTGTCTTAACTCTCCTTTAAGTGGACTGGACAAATTCAGTCAATGGTTCTGTTAAAAAACAAATATATATTTCTTTTCTTCCTAAAATCTCCTGCTAAATGGCATTGTTTTGATATTGTTCTTGTTCAGGTGGTTGTAAATGGTGGTTATAGAACTGATATTAATAAGCTCTGAATTGTTTTCTATAATAGAGTAAGATAATAGTGTAATTAGGAGAATATGGTTTAATTGATGAGTAGAGAGATTCAGGAAATGTCAAGAGGCCAAGGTGCTATGTGGGGCCGTGGAATCAGGGATACATCTTTTGTACCTAGGTGATCATCGGATTCGAAGAATGAGCATATCCAACATGCAGTTTAAATTTACTTGATATATCATGCTTATACATTAATCAGTAGAATTCTGGTTAAAGTAATATCCTATTCACTTTTGTCTCAGGTCCTCAAGGAGTAGAGTATGAGTCTCATATTAAGTTTTGCCTTAGGGTGGAGGGGAAGGAACAATCCTAGGACACAGGTTAGAGGATAAGAATTAACTGAGGCAGACACTCAGAGCTGGAGCTCTCTCTCTGCTCTAACACCTCTACCAGGAATTTACAAAAATCTTGATGGGACACTGGGCCATCTACAAGGAGTTGAGAGCAATATTATCTATCTATCTACCTACCTACCTATCTATCTATCTATCTATCTATCTATCTATCTATCTATCTATGTATGTTTAAAGGCCCTAGACTGTGACTCTAACAAAGAGATTAGGGTTGTTAAGCTTAAGGGCATCATACTGTTGATCCCACGGTTACAAGTCTTACTTCTTAGAAATAAGCTTTGTACACTGATGTTAGTAATATTGTCTAGGAACTATTTGGTGATTCAGCTGACACTGTGTCATCTCTGCCATAAAACATTCCATAATCCCATTAAAGCCACATGAAAACATGCATAAAAAATCATTTTGGTTCTTAATGCTTTATAGTTTTCCAGGGTCCAAGAAGGCAGCTTACTATATCTGTTATAACATTTTGTAACTGTAACTTAAAAAGTACCATATGCGGGGCGCCTGGGTGGCTCAGATGGTTGAGCGTCTGGCTTCAGCTCAGGTCATGATCTCACGGTTCATGAGTTCGAGCCCTTCGTTGGGCTCTGTGCTGACAGCTAGCTCAGAGCCTGGAGCCTGTCTTCAGATTCTGTGTCTCCCTCTCTCTCTGACCCTCCCCTGCTCATGCTGTCTCTCTCTTAAAAATAAATAAACATTTAGAAAAATTTTTAAAAAGTACCATATGCAATGAGATAGACAATAAAATGGTTTTGAACTGCACACACACACACACACACATACACATAATAAATGTAGATATAGATACACACATATCCATACATATATACAATATATATTATATATATCAAAATACAATCTAGTGGAAATATTACAAATTATTTTCCAAGATAACTTGTAAATGTATAGAAAATGAAAACTCTCATTACATTTATCTAACCATTTAAAATAAAACCTAAGTCTTTAGCTTTCTAATGTTTGTTCTAAATTAATAGCTCAAGGTATTATTTTTATAGTCTTAACATTAAAAATATTATATACTTTTCTTACAGAAAATGAGAACTATTGCACACAGTTAAATATATTCACAATTCCAATTCCTTTAATGCTAAACATTTAGCATGTATCATTCCTGAGTTTTTCTCCTCAAGCTTAGTATTGATTGTTGCTGCTGTTTCTTCCTTCTTCCCCCTTTCCCTCCTTCTGTTTCTTTCTCTTTCTGTCTTCTTTCTTTCTTTCTTTGTTTCTTTCCTTTCTCAGTCCTTCCTTCCTTTCTCTCCTTCTGTCTTTCTCTCTCTTTCACCAAGTTTATGTTAGATTAAAAATGTATTTTGGGGGCACCTGGATGGCTCAGTTGGTTAAGTATCCAACTTTGGCTCAGGTCATGATCTTGTGGTTCATGAGTTCGGGCCCTGCGTCAGGCTCTGTGCTGACAGCTCGGAGCCTGGAGCCTGTTTCAGATTCTGTGTCTCCCTCTCTCTCTGCCCCTCCCCTGCTCACACTTTGTCTCTCTCTCTCTCAAAAATAAGTAATCAGTAACAGTTTTAATAAAATGTGTTTTGGGTTTTTTTTGTTTGTTTTAATGTAGAAAAGGAGAGAGAATGAGCAGGGGAGGGACAGAGAGAGAGAGGTGGGGAGAGAGAATCCTAAGCAGACTTCACGCTCAGCATGGAGCTGGATGTGGGGCTCGATCCCATGACCCTGGAATCATGACCTGAACCAAAATCAAGAGTCTGTTGCTCAGCTGACTGAGCTACCCAGGCACCCCTAAAAATGTCTTTTTAAAGAGGACATATGTCTTATGTTTACAATATAATTCTTGAAAAATGAAAGGACTGTAGATATTATAAGGCAAGACCAACTCCACTTATGAAATACTGCATACATATGTGAGAGCAACAGTCTGATCTCTAGGTTATGAAAATTGGAATTAAAAAGTCACTACACAGGGGCCCCTGTCTGGAAACTAGCATCTTCTCTTCATTGTTTGCTGATTGTTTGCTGATTACTATATGGCCAACCCCAGGGCAATGTTGAAAAGGACATGAGTGTTAGTGGAATCTGGTGTTGGCCACCTTGGTGATAGTAGTTTTCCATTGATGCCTCTTTCCTTCTAAAGGGGTACATTTATAGGGTCCTTAGCAATTTTCCTGTTGGAGACCTTCAACTGCAACTCCTTGGTGGGAGGAATGCCTTTTGTCTGGCTGGCTGTATACAGCTTCACCCTGGGCCTCTGGGCTTTCAGCTATTTATAATTGGGCTTCCTATGCATCTTCACTTAGTCATCTGGGTCAGAGTTAGTATTGATAAAACCCAGATTGGATCCTTTTTCAAAGTCATATTTGGTTCCCAGGAAACCTGTACTTCTGCTCGACCTTTGTCAGAAGAGCTGATTCCCCTGGCAGCCCTGTCCACTCTGCCAACAGCAAGGGACAGCCCAACCACAGATTTTCGCTTTAGAAGTCAGAGATTGTCCCTTGTTCCTTGAGCTCTTGGAAACACATTTGAAGATTTTCTTATAGAGCTCAAAGCTCCTCTCCCTTAGGTTGAGAGAAGGTGAAGTACAGCACAATTAAATCTTCTTTGAGATTAATCCTCTCACCACCACAAACCCCTACACTCCCTCCAGAGTGGCTAAAATGAGAAAGAAAATTATAAGTGTTAGTGAAGATGGGGAGCAACTGGAACTCTCATATTCTGCTGGTGGAAGCCTAAATTGGTATAACTGGGAAATGCTTGGCATTATATACTATAACGGATCATATCTATATTCTTGGACCTAGCAATATATCTAGCAGACATGCACACACATGTTTGACAAATGTATGTTCATAGAAACTTTATTTTTAAATACAAAGCTATCAGAAACTTAGGGACCGAAATGAAAGCTCTGCACATGCTCATTGGCACGTGCTGTAGGTCACGAGGTGTCAAAAGCCTCAATAAATAGAAAAATAAATGAATAAAACCCTTATTTTTAATAGCCCCAAACTGAAAATTGCCTAATTGCCCATCAATAATAGAATGGAAAAAGAAATAGTGGTATAGTCACACAATGGGATGCTATATAGCATTGAGTGATCATTCTACAACAGCATACTCCAATATATCAAAAATACAACATTGAGCAGATGAAGCCAGGCACTAGGCTATACATACTGTGTGACACTATATAAAACCCTTAACATAGGCCACACCACTCCATGTTACGCTGCCATTCAAGAATAGTGAGCTGATTGGCTGGAAGAAGTGTGAAGGAGGCATCTGTGGTGTGGGTAATAATCTGTTTGTTGATCTGGTGCTAGTGTTACAGGTAAATTTGGTTTCATAAGATGATATAGAGCCAAGTACTTATAATACATGTACTTCTCTTTTGGATATAACACTTCAGTGAGAATTATAAAGCAAAACAAAACAAAAACAAGCCAACAAAAATGAAATGAACTGTCTTGACTTTTGAATCTCTCCCTCTTATCTGAACTGGAGAGAGGTGATCTATTAATTGTGTAACACTCAGCACTAGGCCACCCCCTCGGCAAATGCTGCGTAGATGAGCCAGCCCCTTGGCTTTGATCACGTGGTAACCAGGCAACTATTGCTCTCGACTCAGCCTTCGTGGCCTCTTTTTGAGCCTATAGGAAGAATTGCATTTATCATCCTGTGACATAAATGATACATTTGGTACAAAGCTATCAGAAACTTAGGGACCGAAATGAAAGCTCTGCACATGCGCATTGGCACGTGCTGTAGGTCACGAGGTGGCAAAAGCCTCAATAAATAGATAAATAAATAAATAAAAACCTTACAAAGCGGACCCGAAGTGACAATGTTTCTACATTAGCCTTGAGGGTCACAATTCCAGATGCATTCTGCCCAGATCTTTTGCTAATATCTCTATTAATTCACAAGATATATGGATTGACACAGTGATGAAACAATCCGGAAGGCTTGTGGCAAATATGTGAGAGGGGAAAGAAATTTAAGCTACGTTAGCCTTTGTTAATTCTTTTATCAGGATGCAGGCAGGGACTCTGAAATGAACAAATATTTAAGATTCTTTGAGTCAGATTGTTCTTTCTCATATCTGCACACATTCTGGACCCCAAAGAGGTTGCACCTATTAAAGCAGTGCCCAAGGAGCAGGATATTTGGATGGGCTCTCTGAAAGTGAATTACTGGTCATAGGCATGAAGACTTTTATGTTTTAAGATACACACTGACAGATTGTTTTCTCTTTGGCAATGTTACTTGCAACGTGTGGGATTGTCAAATTTCCCACATCCCCATCAACACTAGATAACATTATTTACTTAAAAATATGCGTATGTTATATGTATATGTGCACATATGTGTATGCACCCACATATGTTATATAACTTTCATAGGTGGAAATGGCCTTCCCAGTATTTTAAAATTTAAAGAGAGAAAAAGCATATTGGCCATAATTCTACCTTCTACTCTTTAGGAAAAATCTTTTCATCACAAACTCACCATTTTATTGAGTTGCTGTTATTCTAACAAAATATAAAACTGAACTTCTGATCAATCTCTAGCAAAGAAACTTTATAAAGGAACCTAAGGACAATGGTCTCAGCTTCCTCAATTAGTTTAAAAATTGACAATTACATTAATCTCAGAGGACCTGGGTAGATACTATCTGAAATGGTATTCATTCTTTTGTTCAGTGCATTGTCTAGTGCCAAGCTAATGCCAGAGTAAATTATTAGCAATTATATTTCTCTCTTTCAATAGCTGTAATATGGAGCAATTCCTGCGGGGGTTTTTTTGTATGTAGTTTATAATAACACATGTTGTAATTTCAGAACATATTCTCTTATAACTATCTGAAATTATTATTAGAATGATTTATGAGACCATTTCTGAATGGGAAAATTTCTTCAGATATACCAAGGAAAATAAAGGGGATCTTAGAATTTTCTATTTTAGTATATTATGAAGCAATAAGACACTTGCTTTATAAAAGTTGCTTAGAATCTTATAATGCTATTTCAAGTTGCTTCATACTTTAAGAGAAGCTAGATTATTTTAACAGAGCTAATGATTATTCTGTGTTAGTACTAACATTTTTACTCATACTTTCATCCTCTAAAATACTAATTTTTAATAGATTTTTTGAGGTACACTTCTGTACCATACAATCCACCCATTTTAAGGGTACAATTGTTTTTTAGTTATAGAGTTGTGCAACCATAACCACAACCTGAAATGATTCCCTTGCTCATTTAAATTCACTCCACTGTCCTATCTGCAGTCTTTGGTGACAACTAACCTGTTTTCTGTCCCATCAGATTTGCTTTCTTTGGATATTTTGTATAAGCAAAATTACACAATATTTGGTCTTTTGTATTGGCTTCTTTCACTTAGCTATTTTTTTTTAAAGATTCATCTCTGTTGGACCATGTAGCAGTAGCTCCTTTTTTATGGCTGAATAATCTGTTTTACGTGTATACGATGTTTTGTTTATGTATTCACCAATTGGTGAACATTTGGGTTATCTTTAGTTTTGGACTATTATATACAATGCCGTTATGAACATTTGTGTATAAGTCTCTGTGTGGACATATGTGTTTATATCTTTTGGGTAGATACTTAGGAGTGAATTTGCTGGGTTGTATGGTAAATTGTTTCATCCACTATCACAGCTCAGATGGCTGTGATGTTGGCCTTTTTTAATTGTTTGCCACCAAAATAGCTATCATTTCAGACAAAGTCCCTGCACATAGGTTACCAAATCAGGTCAGTTTCCACTGGCAGAGAAGCTCCTGATTTTTATGGTTTGCTCACCTTAGTAGAGCTACCATCTAGAATGAGTTTAGTGGGGGACACCGGGGAAAGGGAGCGGGTACAGATGAAGATGCCATAGACAGACACTGTTTATACCTGAAGTCTGGATTTCAGCAGTATCTCACATTTCTGAGATTGCTGTATGCCTTTGGTCAATTTCCAAACAATGTTGAAATGACTGTTGTGACAATCTTGTCCAGTTGTGTGACTGTGTGTTAAGGTAGAGGATTTGCCAATCCCCTTGCTCCACCATTCTGGAAGTCTTATTTCCTCCAAATACTAGGTTTTAAACTTATTTTAAAAAACAAAAATATCGGGGTGGGGGCATGCTTGGATGGCTCAGTTGGTTGGGCATCCAACTCTTGATTTCAGCTCAAGTCATGATCTCACCATTCATGATTTTGAGCTCTGCATCAGACTCTGTGCTGACAGTGCAGAGCCTGCTTGGGATTCTTTCTCTCTCTCTCTCTCTCTGTCAAAATAAATAAATAAACTTTAAAACAATATATTGCTTAGCACACAACTCTTGATCTCAGGATTGTGAGTTTGAGTCCCACATTGGGTGTAGAGATTACTCAAATAAAAACTTTAAAAAAAACAAAGAAAACACAAAAATATCAAGGCCTATTATTTAGACATATATATGTTTATATATATATAAATGTTTTATATAGTTTATATATAAACATGTTATATATACTTATATATAAACATATAACATGTTATATATATACATACATATATATATATATATATATAGTTTACTGAGGATCTTAAACATTTTTCATAAAGAGCCTTAGGGAAAAAATGTTATATGATATAGATAGGGTAGGCAGCATTATTTCATGGAAATATACTAAGTTGAGGATGCAATAAAATAGAAAGAGTTTTCATTATGTCATGCTACCTCCCTGTAAAGGAATAAACACAAATCTTACCTTGCAACAGTAATGGGGCAACACTTAAAGTTTTTACACTATTCCAAACTCTTCCTTATCTTACTCCTTATCTTACTCCCCACCTGTGTGTACGCACGCATACACACACCTTGTCATGAATAGTGATGTTTAATTAATTATGCACATAACTCCCAGTAGCTGATTGTGGATTAGCTTACTAATATCAGTGGTGGGGCTTCATATGTGCATAGTACTGGCCTGCTTCTTCTGGGAAGGTAACAAGAACAAGAACATTCTGAGCCCCATTGCTGAGCTCCCACAAGCCATTTAAAAATACTGAAGTAATGTTCACTTGGAAATCTCTTATTATAAGTCTCTTTCCACCCAGCACCTCCCCCCCTGCCACACACACACACACACACAGATGCACACACACACATAGTTTGTCAGTTAATTGCCTGTGGCAAAAGTTAATGTTCTAATAAACTAGGTATTAACTGATGTAATGAGTGGTATCATGTGGGTTATTGCCATTATAAACCATACTTAACAGTTTAGAAAATCAATAACATATTAAACAAAGGTTAGTGCTTCTGGAAGAGTTCCTTGGCAAACAGTTGTTTTCTGACAGATTGTGACTGATTCTTCTGCTTCTTGGAAGGTAGACATGTTCTGCTCTCTTAGTAACTATTAAGCACTTGTGTCTATGGAAAAATTATAAACACCCACAAACACAGTCACCAATGAACCAGAGAACCATCTCTCAGTTCCCATCAGTGGAGCTGCTTATTTATATATCTATGGATTAGGGAAGAGGCAGGGAAAGAAAGGGCAGCTAAAATCCAGGCCTGATGCTCGTTTCCTTTGCTTTCCCCACACACAGTCCCATTTACTGACAAAGGATAATTAAACAAAAAGCAGGGGGTAGGGTGACATACCAGGCGGCCTTCTTTAAACGTGAGTTTGCTGGGCCCCGCAGTCAGGCGTGGTGCTGACCTGGTGGAAGTACTCTTCATGCTGTGCTACTTAGTTAACATCACTGCCTATTGTAAATGTCATCTTAAAGCAGCCAGTTAGAGAAATGCAGATTCACAGGAGATAGTTCCCAAGGCAAGATGGTCTGTGTTCTGTCATAATATATCCCTTTATGTGTGCTTCTGGGGAATCAAGTCAGAGAATAATGGGGAAATATTTGTGAGGACAAGAAATGAAAATTGCATCATGCTGACTAATCATCCTTGAAGGAAAGAGTTCACAGCCTATATTAAACACGTGCTATTGTCCGTGGAACCTCTCACACCACACTCCATGTCCCTTCAATAGGCATCTCTCTATGGGTTTTATCCTTTATGCGTAAGGCCTCATTTCCTGTTGACTTTCCCCTCTTCCCTACTTTGTGTTCTATGGCAGAAAGTTATTAACATGAACACATATCTTATGAATGCACCACAGAGGCAAAGTTACTGTAAATGATTTGTGAATGGATCCAGGAGCTATAGTGTAATGTAGAAAGAAGAACATTCCACTGGGAAACAGGACATCTGTGTTCCTATTCTGAGCTTGTGATGAGCTACTGGGTAATCATGAGGAAGTGACCATCCCTGGAAGTAAAGTTTCTCACATGTACAACAACGATTGGATGAGACCTTACGTAGGTCCCTTTCGGTGTGCCATTATATTATGGTGGCTACTGCACAATGTCTATGTGTAGTCACTACACTAAGCACTTTCCCATTTCCCTTGATCTTCACAACACTCCTGTGAGGTACATCACCCCCCTTTCACTGCTGGAGAGCCACGACTTGAAGAATGAAGAACATGGCATAGACACAACCTGTAAGTGGCTTAGCTGGTTCTCTAAATCGTAATATCTATGCTGTGTTCCTCACCTGGACCAAAATGTCATTAGTGGGAAAAACTAAACTTTGTCATCAAAGCTGCCCCGCTAGGATGCTGGATTTAAGATCTAGTACCTGAATGGTGAGCAAACTATGTTAATATATTGAGGTGTTTGAGTCCCAATGGATTAAAAGCCACTTCCCTAACTACCAGATCTTTTCCTTGTTATTTCCCTAGACATCTCCCCTCACTACCCTACGATCCATTCAACAACTAGGGGGGCATGCCTACTAGAAGTGCTTTCCAAGACCCTCTTCAGTATTTAGGACCTGTCTCCATTTTGCCTGAACACTGCACTGTAATACTGTTTGTGAAATACTTTAAATACTGCCCCTGAAATTACTATCATAGCCACTTTCCTTTCGTTTTACCTGTAGGCCCAGGAATGATAAGTTGGCTTTTGCCCTCAGAAGATGTTTTTCAAAGCTCCTGTTTGAAAGTGAATGTTGATTTATAGTTGAGGTTAATTTGTCTGAGTTGTTACAAATATGCTTCTCAACTCCTTTGCCTGAATTCCACTCCAATTACTATAATCCTGTCTGGGAATCTGGCTCTCTGTTATACCTACCTATCTCTGAGCTCCTAATAGGACAGTGTCTTCAGCTTCGCCTGTTTTATGTCTGGGTATATCTTCGATACATTCCTGATATTTCTTCTTCTTCTGATTACTAGGTTTCTAGATCTATTCCTTGTTTTAATTGCTTTGTGGCCTT
The DNA here is from genome assembly GCF_006229205.1 of Suricata suricatta. Classification (NCBI taxonomy): domain Eukaryota; kingdom Metazoa; phylum Chordata; class Mammalia; order Carnivora; family Herpestidae; genus Suricata; species Suricata suricatta. Next base: position 28,397,173 of record NC_043717.1, read on the forward strand.
ATCCAACACCTCCCCTCATCTTCAGTAAAATTCACTCCCTCTGGTGGATTTGGCTGGTTTCAGGCCCCCAACTTCTGGTCCACCTAAGGTTACAGGCCAATGGGGAGTTGTAACCCACAGATGGGCTTGTCCAAGTGAGAGGTTTTTCTCAATGTTCCTTTTTGAACCTGAGGATATAGAAGTATGACATTCAGGGGATGTTTTTCAGCGTTACTAATGGTATATCCACCCCTCTACCTTAAAAGTAACAAAGGTATTTCCTTTGCTGCTCTGTTTTAAACAATCCATTTCTTACCACTCTCCACCATCCTGTGTATTTTAGTTATTGATCTTGTTTATTTTCTATCTTCAGAGAGGGTAAACCCTGTTAAGGTAGGACTTTTTTTCCTCTTGTCCATGAATATATCTTAAGTACGTGAAGCAAGGTCTAAGATAAGTGGGTCCTTGAAAAATATTTTCTAAATGAGTAAGTGAATGACTGAATGGAACCTGACCCTAATGTCTTTCTGTATTTAAGAAATGAGTTGCAAAAGTGATTTCTTAGTAGTTTTAAAATGAAGTGAATGAAAAAGAAATAAATCACTGTATCAAAGTAGACAATGATTTGGCAATAAAGTCATGCCCTACAGGAGCCAGTGTTGTGCTTGGTCCAAAGAGTGTTGGAGAACAGGGCTATTTGACTGAGTGGGCGAATGGTGTCCGCTGAGTCAGAGGGGGGCGAGAGGCCAGAATAGCTATTGTCCTAATTACTCAGCCAGCAAACCTCACGGAACTGGCTTGTAAATAACATACTCATCAGCTTCGCAGAGCTTTCTGCATAGATGATTTCATCTGAACTTGATCTCCCAGTCCCCCTTTCCAGTAGGTTTATGTGGATGTTTTCTGGCATGCCTGCCTGCTATGTGAATCTAATGTACCCCAGGAGGATGCTCACCACACGGGCAATCGCAGAGAGAGTTCACGTTCACCCCACCCACTGCCATGACAGAGACTGATCACTGTGAAGGCAGTTTAGTGGAAACAATTTTATTTTGTATTTCTAGAATGGTCTTTGAATTATCTTTACTGATCTTAAACTACCACAAAAGTTCTCCATGTAAGTAGGCTTGAGTAAAAGACAGATGTACACTACCAGCTAAACTCACAAAAGCCAGTAACAAGCATTTGCCAGGGTCAGTTCTGATATAAAGGGATATTGTTTCAATATTGTGAATACTTATAAACAAACTCTTTCTAGGTTGCTGATCAGTACCAACCAACTCTGCCTCTACTTCAGGAAACACTTCTCCCATAGCCTCTGCCGCTTTGTTAGGCAGGTTTTGCAACCTAAACTCATGTCCAGCCTATGGTGACGTAGTCAGGAGAGGGTATCTGATTGAAGATTCATTAATTCATGGACAGCCTTGTAGCTGTGTGATTTGAAAGGAGAGCTATGCCAACCTGATTTTTTTTCTTAGGAATGTGAACACAGAGAGTCAGAAATAATTTATGGGGATGTCTGGACGGCTCAGTCAGTAAAGCAACTGAGTCTTGATTTTGGCTCAGGTCATGACCTCACAGTGCATGGGTTTGAGCTGGCTTTGCACTGACAGTGCAGACCCTGCTTGCGATTCTTTCTCTAGCTCTCTCTCATTCTCTGCCCCTTCCCAGCTTGTGTTCATTCTGTCTCTCTCTCTCTCCCAAAAGAAAGAAATAAACTTAAAAAAAAGAAATAGTTTATGAATCAGAACTAGAGGCAGAAGCCGAAGGGATGAGGTAAGAATATAAAAAGCTAACATTTACTGGGTCCCTACGATGTGCCTGATGCTATCTAGCACATTACATGGGCTATCTTTTACATCCCCATAATAAGCTCCACGACCCAGGCCCTCTTCTTAATTTGCAGGAAGGTAAGTTACTTGACCATATAATAATAACTGGTGGGGCCATGATTCAACCCAAGATCTATGTGATTCCAGAGCCTCTTCTCCTTTTATTTTCTTCAAATTTAAATTATAGTTAATGTAGTTAATGTATTGATTTCAGGAGTAGAATTTAGTGATTCATCACTCATATAATACCCAGTGCTCATGATAACAAGTGTCTTCCTTAATACCTGTCACCCATCTAGACCATGTGCCCCCACCCACCTTCCCTGTCAACCCTCAGTTTGTTCTCTATCATTAAGAGTCTCTTATGGTTTGTTTCCCTCTTTTTTTCCTTCCCATATGTTCATCTGTCTTGTTTCTTTTTGTTGTTGTTTATTTATTTATTTTGAGAGAGAGAAAGAGGGAGACAGTGAGTGGGAGATGGACAGAGATGGAGGGAAAGAGAGAATCTCAAGCAGGCTCCAGGCTGTCAGCACCACGCCAGACTCAGGGCTCTATGTCATGAACCGTGAGACCATGATCTAAGCAGAAATCAAGAGCCAGACACTTAACTGAGCCACCCAAGTGCTCCTCATTTGTTTGTTTCTTAAATTCTACATATGAGTGAGATCATATTGTGTTTGTCTTTCTCTGGCTGGTTTACAGACCCTCTTCTAATCACTGCATGACAGTGACTACAGAGGGGAGTGAATTTGGTAAAGGTTACGTTAAAATTGAGAGGGAGGAAAACCCATGAGTAAATAGAGAATACCAGTTGTTTGAGAAGAGGAAATGGAATGGAAGAAACCAAAGAGAAGCAAGGATTGCTTGTGGAAAAACACATTTTCCAGGAGGAAGAAAAGAGAAGTAATCTCAAGAACTGCTTTGGTTTAGTATGGCATTCTGCTGTCAGGTCCAATTTCAAACCATCTGTATCCCTCCCTGCATATTACTTGAAGAATTCTCTATCTTTTGCCAGTAAAATAATATTTTAAAAATTATGTACACTAATTAATACCATAAAAGTCCATTTTGGAGGGAGAACAAACACAATCATAGCATGTATGCTACAAGTATCCAGTTCTTTCCTCCGGTTTCTATGCTTAGCTGCCAGCCTCTCTCTCCTAAGGAGACAGACATAGGGTTGGGCCCCTGAAACCCAGGGCCAGGATGACCTAATACTCATTTCTTGTTTTAGCATCTCCTCACCAGATGGGCCCTTGACACTTAGCAAGACTATAGCCCCAACAAAGCATCTAGAACCCAGTGCCACCTTCTCTTTCTTGTTATGCCAGAGGACTTCTTTTGGAGCTTTATTCTGATGATTCAAGCACTTCTTAGAAAATTAGTTTTGAGATGATCCCAAGAGTACAGAAAAGTACAGTTCTGCTCATTAGAATGCCTAAATTTCTGGGACACCCGGGTGGCTCAGTTGATTAAGCGTCCAACTCTTGGTTTTAGCTCAGGTCATGATCTTATGGTTTTGTGAGTTTGAGCCCCTCATCGGGCTCTGCGCTGGCAGCACAGAGATTGCTGGAGATTCTCTCTCTTCCTCTCTCTGTCTGTCCTCCCACCATTGGCACTCTCCCTGTCTCGATCTCTCTCTAAAAAAAAAAAAAAAAAAAAAAAAAAAAAAGAGCCTAAATTCCCTGACCTAGGAGGAGAAGTAAATCACATATGAATCTATACCATGCCCTTCTGTTGGGAAGCATTGATCATAGGGGTCGTACAACTGTGAAGGTGTGCTTCCTCACGATGTATTACCCAGGCAATATGAGTAACAACCCCTCCTTTGAGCAACCACTGCTAGACCCTAGGATGCGAGGGTCCCTAAAAGGTTTTGGCTGAACTCCTAGCACCTAAGAGTGTAAAAACCTTTTCTACTCATAAGATTCTCATCAAGAATGACTCTCATCTCTTAGCCTGGGGCTGTCTCTAGGTATTTGTTTTCTTCATCGTTAGATTCCTTCACTTAGTTGTTTGCCTTCACTTTATTCTTTTGACAAGACTGGGTTAAGTTTTAAATTCATCATCTGGAGCACCTAGGAATCTTGTTCTTTTGAAAATTGTAAATGAACAAATTTCCTATTAAGGAAAGACCAGAATGATCTAGTCAATGATTGAATTGATTTTTTCCATTTTACAAGGTCCCAGTAATCTCACATTGATTAAATGGCAATGTACTTAGTTTTCAGAATGTGCTATGATAAATTAGATATCTAAATGTCAGATGAAACTAGGGCTTTCTGAAATTTCCTGATATGCTCTGTGGGCTTGTGTGTATGTATCTAGAGAGTATATGCAGGCCAGTTTTTCATAAAAAGAACAAAACTGTGATGCTTTCCTACATTTCTTAGATTATGAATGGGTTGATCAACACAACTTCACTGTCCAATCCAACAAAAGGCATTATTTTTAATTAAAGTAATGAATAATCACAAGATTACAGGACATGGTTCAATTTTGAAATATGTATTATATAAACAAAACCTGTTTTGTGGGTTTAAAGAATAGAACATTTGTGTGCTATATTCATTATCTATCTTGACTATATATTCCTTTTATTTTTTAGAGTCAGATTTATTGAGGTGTAATTTCGGTACATTAGAATTCACCATTTTGGGGTGCACAGTTTAATGAATTTTGACAAATATAAACAGACATGTACCATAATCATAATATAGAGCATTTCCCAAAAGTTCTTCATGGCCCTTTGTAGTCAGTCCCCTCCTGAATTCCCAGCACGATATGATTTCTGTTCCTATAGTTTTGCCTTTTCCAGAATGATGTCCTGTAATAGAATCGCACAGTATGTTAGCCTTTTGTTCCTGGAGTTCTTCACTTAGCATAAGGCATTTGAAATTCTTTCATATTGTTGCCTGTACCAGGAACTTACTTCTTTTTAATGCTGAGTAGTATTCCATTATCTGGTGTGTTGTAATTAGTATATTCATTTACTAGTGGAAAGACATTTAGGTTATTTCCATTTTGGGCTTTTACGCACAAAACTGTTAGGAACATTCATGTGTAAATATTTTGTGAACATGTTTTTATTTCTCTTGGGAAAATACCTAAGTATGGGTATTCATTTTATTTTCAAATGAATATACACACATATTAAATAATATATGAAAGCTATATGTATGAAAGAACCCAGAATACTAAGTAAATTTTATTCTTGCCAATGAGACAAATCTATTCATTAGATGGGGAAGCCTAGTTGTTACGTGAACTAATTTTTTCATTTGGTCAAGACTAGCATGTATTTAATGTTTGATACTCTGCTCCTTTCTGAAACTTCCAGAGAGATAATTCATAAATTTCAATGGCATCTAAGCTTTTTGAATTTAATATTTTGGTTTTGTTTTTCTATTTTAGACAAGGTGTCATATGTGTTGCCTATACCAGTAGCTTGCATTTTTTAAAGGATTTTGAATTTGAACTTTGAATTTCAAGATTTTGAAAACCTTTGTAAAACAATTTTCAGCCTTTTTCTATAGAGCAATAAAAAATGAACCATTTTTCTTTACTATAAGCAAAACTCCTTAAGATAAAATGTGTTCATAGAGTAAAAAAATATAAATTTAGTTTAATTATCCTTTAATACATGGTTGAAAAACAATATAGAGTGGTAAGAAGTTTGAACAAGTACAGTAAATAATTTTAAAGTGTCTCTCCACCTTACAGTGATTCTTCCTAATCTAGAAATCAACATATCCTTGAATCCACAGGATCACAGATCAGGGTGAGTTTCTCTCTCGCCCTCATAGTGGTTCATGATTTTACCCTCTGCCTTCGACTGTCTCAGCCTTGCTTCCAATCTGTAGTTTTCCACGGTTCCCGAGGCCCAGAACCCAGTCTCTTTTCTGGTGATCTGTGAAACACTTAAAGAGCAAAATTTGTTTTAACTGAGCTTGCTACGGTTTCTGTCACTTGACTTCAAAGAGGTTTTAAGCACTAGAATTGGGAGCCTTCCACTGCTCTCCTGCTAACTAGTTATGGGATCAGGTAAAATACTCAAATTCTCTGGGCTCTGGTTTTCTGGGCCTGGTAGATAAGAACACAGGATTTGGAGTTAGTCAAAAGCAGCTTCAGACGTGAATTTTACCACTTTTCATTTCTGTGAGTGGAAAAAAGCTTAACTCTTTAGAACTCAGTTTCCTCTATTGAAAGAAAGATAATAACTTGGGTTTTAAGAGAAAATATTTATTAAGCAAGCAAGATCATTCCTGTTGTATTCTAAGCATTCAAAGATGGAGACAATTATTATTATTTATAATTCTGTAATCTTTCCTTTGCTCTTTCTTTCCTCCCTCTTTTTATTTCTTTCTTCTATAAATATTTCATTTTTCCATGCACTAAGTCTGCTATCGAGAATGCTATATATCAATAAATATTTAATACACCTTCCCGTAAAGAACTGGAATTCTCCCTGGGAAGACGGCCTCACAGAGTCATGACGTCCCTTTCTAGGGCAATGACAGATGTGTGTACCAGAGGTACCAGAGGGCACCGACCCAGCAGGCAAGCCATGGAGAGACACAGCTAGAGTCCAAATCACTCCTTCGGAGCTTTATTGCCAGAAATCTAGAGGTGACACATCAGGGGTATAGGCAACAGCATTTTCTGACTTGAAAAACCCGCAGGTTAAGCTCTTTATGAAGTGCTTCTTGAGATCTGGTGATGTCAACTTAGGTCCCGAGGTCAGAGATAGTCTCATGGTTTCACACTCCTGGGGAGGAGTGGTCTGGGTGGTGGGCTGCTAAGGTCGCTGACCTAGTCCTAAAAACGACAAAAGGTTACCATCTGGTCAGCAGACAAATGGCCAAATGGTCTCCAATAGGCCTCCCCTAGCAGTCTGGAAAATTCACTTGATCTTTGTTGCTCCAAAGGCAAATGTTTTCTTAACTTATAACCTGAGGCCTGTCTTCCAGCGACTAGTGCCTATGCCTGCTGCGCAGTCTCAGAGAGTTCTGAGCCAGCGTTCAAACAGAACAACTAAGCAGGTTCAACGAAGATCATCTCTCCTGAAAGTCTCCCTCTGAACCAAACTTTTTCACTCCTTTACTCAAGTCGGAATCAGTGTTGCAGTTTGGTGGTCTTTTAAATAAAAGTAAATTACATTTTTTTGGCCTCTTCTAAGTGAGAAGTATCTTGACATACGTATCTGCTTTCTTCTAAACATGCTGACGCTGCTGCAGATTTAGGTATATATGACAACAAACAGGCTCGTCCACATGGGTTGTGGTGAGTATGTCTGTTTGTCCAGTTGCATGTAGCAGCTGAGCATCTGTGGTGCCCACTTAGTCTGCCCAGAGTGACTGCAACTCCTGTGTTCTCTCTATGACCTGCCTGACAGAGCTCTCTGCAGAATGGCCCTAGAGTGGTTCTGTGGGTGGTGGCAGGTACTCGAGGGACTATGTCTTCCATGTAAGAAATCTGTTTCCTGAGGGGTGCCTAGGTGGCTCGGTTGGTGAAGCTTCTGACCCTTGACTTCAGCTCAGGTCATGATATCACGGTTTGTGAGTTCGAGCCCTGTGTGGGGCTCTGCACTAACAGCTCGGAGCCTACTTGGAATCCTCTCTCTCTCTCTCTCTCTCTCTCTCTCTCTCTCTCTCTCTCTCTCTCCCTCTCTCGCTACCCCTCCCCTGCCAGCACTCTCTCTCTCTAAATAAATAAATAAACTTTAAAAATGTTTAAAAACTAAAACAAGAAATCTGTTTCCTGAGAGCACCTTGCAGATCATTCTGCATCCGTGCTCCTCAGTGAATATTGACTTGGCAGAAATTCCTCTGGGTAAACTGGCGATAGCGAGTTGGCAGCCTCTGCAGCTTATTGTCCTTCTTAAGGTCCTAAAGGGGAAATTGAACTTCATTGAAATTGGGGTTCATTCTTCAGCATTCCGAGTATGTCCCTGAATTGTTTCAGTGTCCTCAGCTCAGATGGAAAAGTGGATGGCTGAGTGTTGGTAACTGTTAGGGTTTTATCACTTTGAGAGATCCTGGCATCTCTATCAGGCTTTGGAAGCCCAGCTTCATAGTATTCTCTGGCTGCCTTTATATTAATATAGTTCAGGGAAAGATCTGTTTGCCTTCTGTGTTAGAGCTGATCTACCAGTCGTATTCCTTTGAAAAATATGATTAAATCCTTGTGTTTTGTGTGTGTGTGTGTGTGTGTGTGTAAGCTGTTTTATTGGAAGGTTGTCAAAAATCTACTGAAAATGGTGGAAACCATCCAACATTGGACAATTAAGCAAAGGTTTTATTCAGAAAGACTGTCCATTGTATAGACCCTCTCAAAGTTTACTGAGACCACCTCAACGTCTGTTATATAAAGAAAAATTGTCCACCACATACTGTAGTCCAGATATATAAATCAAGCCATAAACAGACATTGAAGCCAAAATTCTGATGCCAAACTAAGTCAATTCAAGTTTATTTACTCATTCTTCACTTAGCCTTTTCATTTGAACCTTATGAAGAACATTTGGACATATTAATTACAGGTTAAGATAGTAGCATCTTTTGCACATTTCCTTTCATGTCAAACAAATACCATGCCAAGGGAGGAACGATTCTCATCTTTAATTGATGGTTGTCATCAATGATACTATAAATCTATCACTTTCTACAAAGTGCTCCAATATGCATTACCTCACTTGATCTTCACAACATTACAAGCAATAAATTCTATGGGAATTTAATTTTATGTGGTGGTTTCAGTTTCATGGAGGCTTCAAAAGGAAGGTGGAATTTGACTTGACCCTTGTGGGAGAGAGAGATTTGCATGAGTGCTTCTCCATGAATGGATTGCCATCTGTCCACCTCTGAGCAGTGTAGCCTCCCTTATAACACTGTTGGTGCCAATGCAGATGCACGGACCGTCCCTCTCTCTTCATGCCCTTTCACACTTTCTCATTATGGATGTACAATGGCCTTTCCACTACTTACTATAACCCCTGCCTCCTGGGCCTTTCTCCATATGAGAATAAGGCAGAGGGTTATGTAGAGGCACCTCTAGACTGGGGTTCCAGAGACTTCAATTCTAACCCCAATTTGGCAATAGCTGTGTGATGTTCGACTAATTTCATCTGTTAAAAAACAAGGAGAGTGGATCGTGAGATCATCCTTTAGGTGATTTTTTTTAATATGGGGCTCTTTACACAGGAGTGGACAGGATTAGGGAAACCCACAGGAATTATTGAGGCACCCAGGGACCCACTACGACCGAAGCCTTTACTACATCCGAAGGAAAAAGGTATTTTGGCAAGTGGTTGAGAGAGGGAGCTGCAGGAAGGGTTGCTAGAGGAAGCTGTAGCTATAGAGGGGTACAGCCACTGCCAGAGCTGCCCTGGCCAGGAAAAGGAACAGGGACAAATTCCGTGACCTTGCTCTCTTCCTGCCCGCCAAACTCCTGCTGGTGCCTCCCATTGACCATACCCAACAGCAGCCAGTGTGCGGAGGAACCCAGGCATGTATATTGTAGGACTCAGCCTCCCTGAGCACTGAGAAGAATGGAGTATGGCTTTCAATGGGTCTAAGAGCAGGTAGAACATATGTCCTGGAGACCCCAAATCATGATTCATCTGTTCACTTGAAGTGATTAGTGCTAGCTGCCATTATTTTGGTTTGATTGTTTATTCATTTAAACAGCCTTTATTTCCATCTCCGTTTCTAAATGCCCTCTGGTAATTTGCTAATAGAGTATCCATTGAACAAATCAGCTAGTTTCTCCATGATTGCTGGAAACATTGATTTTTGATGACCAGTTGAAGTTTACAAACTCCAAAACAGAAACCAGTACCACAGTTTCTTGCGGAATGTAAAATTTTATCAGTAACATAGCTTTGGTAGTCCTCTTAAGGCAGGTGATATTAGAATAATTACAACTTGGGTAGCACGCATTTAGTGTTGATGAACTTATAATGGGGAAAACATTAAAGCATTTGGAATGTTACAACTAGCATTATTCTATTTAACATTGCAAAAGAAAACATGAGGAGTGAAAAACTCCTAGTCTTATTCTTTATAAGAATCAACATGTGTTTATATACTGGTGTGTGTGTGTGTGTGTGTGTGTGTGTGTGTGTACCTGTCCTTTGACTAAGGGATCTTTTTTTTCCCAAATAGACAAAACATAATCAAATGCTTATGAAGCAAAATCCTATATTATACAGTGGCCTAGTTTTTCCTTTGATTATATTGAACTGATGGAGTTTCTTCATCAGTATGATGGAAGATTTTTTGTATCTAACTTATGAAACCACTCATTCTAATTTTCTACTTTGTTACTACCCCAATAATCTATTGGCATGCTCAGCTCTCTAAAGTTTAGGACCAAAATGTATATGAGATCTAATTTTAGGACTGATGTTAAATAAACCTGAGAGTAAATATTAAGTGAAAAAGCATCTTATCTTTAAACTCCAGGTTTAGGATCTGTGCTCTTTTATTTCATTCAATTAATATATGAAATACAAGTTTGCTTTATAACACTCTAACACCATACATTTCAACAAGCATTAAAATGCATTGCATCTTTAAGCCTGTGTTTTAAAAATTTAACAAATAACATTAGGCAGTTCCTAAGGGATCTGCATGGTATATAATAGAACAAGTGGTTCTATCTATAGTTAGAGATGAGGACACAATTGACATTTAGAGTTTCACATGGTTTCCCCAAAGAATGTCATGCTGTGAAGAGTAGCAGGGTTGCCGAACTGAAAGGCAGGGAATCAATAGAAGAATACAGTCCATAAATATGAACTTGGGAATGCTGTATGGCCAGAACTGTGTGACGTGAAGAAAAACAGGGTCATGTCACGAAGTCTTGGTAGAGAATGGAGTTGTAAGGATCAACTTCGTATTCTATTCCTCACTCCTCTTGGGAGACAGTGTCTGCCTCAAAATGCTATGATTTCAGACCTCATGCAAGAGGTATGTGGGGGAGTCCAAGATGTACATGTCTATGAATAACTAGTCAGTAAAAACAGAAGAGAAAAAAGCAGATATTTTCTACTCAGGTCCTTGGTGCTCATGATTCAGTGGGCCGCTAAAATCTTGTTTAATCCTGTTGTAATCAAACTGGTAAGCAATCACTGGCCTATAAGGTATCATGTGGATGGACCTAGGACAGATGTCCCTGTTCCCAAATACCTTCAACAACCCACCCTCCCCTATTCCCACCAGTTATTACCCCTCTCCTCCTACCTTGATAAAGCCCCATATTCAGACCTCCCTAAGGGAAGAACTCTAAAGATCCCTATAATGTGTAAAGCTGTTAGTTCCCATGGGGTTATGGAGTAGCAACCATTCAAATTTGGAGCATAGATGATTTCACTGATTACTGAGACACTAACCAGTGTGGTATGGAGAGAAGACAGAAAGCAGTCAGTCAGAATGGGAAGGCAGGATATTTTACCCCAGCCTCAGGTTGGCTGGGAGATAAAGGCACTTAACCCTCAAGGGTTGTGTGGGTGGTGGAGACATCGGATGGAGAGGGCCTTTGACAGGATCAGTTTCCCTGAAACCCCATTGGGCCCAGTTCTACCCTTGCGATGTAACTCATAGGAACACAGTCCATCAATGGGGTCTGTCTGAAACACAGCCAGGGAAAGGCAAACATGTCCTGTTCAAGCTCATCTCTGAGTCAGTCACCTGTATGGGTTCCTTAGCCCTGTGCTCTTTTAATGTCCCTTGATTCTGCTTCACACGTGTTCTTCACACGTGTTGAGAGTCTGCCCTCTCCTTTCAGAAAATTTTTGGGGATGAACAAACAGGAGGCCTGTGAGGGTCCCTCAAGCTTATGTGCTTTAGTGTCATAGCCTGTGGCTTATGTAGAGTGACCACGTGGGTCTTGAGCACCCTGCCCCCCAAATGGCAGGTGCTTGTCTAAGATTCCACTGCAAGATAAAGTTAGGAAGCAAAGCAAACTATGAGAGAATCGTCCTTACTTCAGATGTTTTCTGTATCTGAAGAGAAAAAGAACTTTGAAGTTCATGTATAAAACTAGACAGTGTCTTTTTGGGTGGTGATGTGCCCTTAACCATTTGTTTTGATTCTTTTTTGGTATCGCAAAAAAAAAAATTTCACTGTTAATGCCATATTTTTGAAAAAGTAACCTAATAAAATTAAAGAAGTAAGAATGAACTAATTTTTTCACGGAAGTTGCTCAGTGTTGGCTGACTGCTCTGCACATCCCTGTTACGGTCTTAGGAAATACGGAGTTGTAGAATTGCTTGAGTTGATATTGGTAATCTCTTTATTTATAACTATGATTTATAAATCCTAACCTTCACCAGATTTTAGACGCAATTTCTTTTTCTGCTTATTTATATACATAATTCTTGAGGTAACTTACTTATAAATCAAAAGCTACAAATCTCTAATTTAGTGTCTGGATTTACAGATCCCTGACTCTTCATTAACTTCTTGATTTATAAACAATGGACCAAACGTCTCAGTTGATACATGCAAAAATCTTCTGCTAGATATATGCACTGTCACCAAGAGCCCGGCCATAAATCATTGTCGTGTTTGCAAATATTCCCATTAGTTAGCGCTTTGGCTGTCTGATTTGAAAACACCTTCTCTCTTTACTATTTAATTCTGACTTATCTTTTTTAATATATGGCACATTCTGATAATTTGTTACTACTAAGTGCTGATTTATAAGGGTGCTATAATAAATTTTATAACATAAATTATAAAGGTTTTGAATTAGGTACACCAGCTTTTTGAAAGCTTTATGGTGAAAAAACAATTCTTAGAAGCAAGAAGTAAATTTTACAACCAAATCCTACAAGACAAAACATGGAGTGTTGCCCAGAAGAATGTTTGCCTGTTGTATCTATACTGCCTCCCCACCCCTGTGTTAAGACTTTCCTTTCTAAACAAGTGTGTACAGTTGTTGGCTAGACCTAAGAAACTTCAAAGGGCAGAAGGTGTTTGTTTGACCTGAACAAATTGATATGATTACTGGGTACTAAGCCTCTTGTTGAATTTTGGGGGGCCTGCATGCTCTTATCATGGTTCTCTCTTTTTTTTGTGCTTTTCATCTGCTGGAAACACACTGGTGCATATTTGGACTTAAATCCCTGCTTGGGTTGCTCAGAACACTAGCTAGGCAGCCTATTCATTATGTATCCGTTGAATTTATTTATTGTTTCCTTGGCTAAGGGTGCAGGGATTAATGTTTATCAGTTTTATGACTTTGCCTACTGGTGACTGAACTACTGCCCGCTGTCAGAGAGAATTGCTCCTATAGAGGTTGAGGCCAAGGCCTGGGAGCGCTGAGTAAGGATTAGCATTTTAGAGTGATGCTATTCTCAGAAGCGTTACTTACAATAAAGGAAATGGATGATTTCCCTCTTGATTATATCAAATTTAGCAGATCTGTGTGGTTCCCTTTGTTCCTTAGGTTCATGTGGTTTACCTTTGTACTCTTCTCCCACTGAGGAGGCAGGGAATGATATATATTGTTACATGGTATTTTTACTACACAGGTTTTACCTTACCGAATTTCTAAGAGCTGAAAAGTATCTAAAGTGGGCAGTCAAAGCCATAGATATTTTTTTTTGGATGAACTACCAAACAGTAGACAAAAAGTTTTACTCTGTGGTTTCTACATTGCCCTGAGATTTATAGGAATCTGGGAGATTTTTTGGCAAGGAAAAATGGTGGGTCAACAATTTACAATGTAGCATCTGGGTTTGACCATAAAAGATTTTTTTTCATAAAGCATTTTTTTAACGAAAAAATTTGTAGAATAAAGTAGTGCATGGGGGGCTTGGGTGGCTCAGTCCGTTAAGCGTCTGATTTCGGCTCAGGTCATGATCTCACGGTTCATGGGTTCGAGCTCCCAGTCGGACTCTGTGCTGACAGCTCAGAGCCTAGAGCCTGTCTTCGGGTTCTGTGTCTCCCTCTCTCTCTGATCCTCCCCTTCTCATGCTGTCTCTCTCTCTCTCTCACTCTCTCTCTCTCCCTCTGTCAAAAATAAATAAAACATTAAAAATTTAAAAAAATAAAAGAAAGTAAAGTAGTTCATATGATTTTGAAAAGACCTCCTTAGGAGCATTCTCTGAGCCAGGCATTTATATTGCAATTGGGCACGTGGAGGAACAAAGACAATTTTCTAGAATTTCAACACATGGTTTGTGCTCCTAAGGCAAGTCAAGGAAGCAAGGCAAGATTCAAATCAAAAATAGCTAATAACATAAGATTTTTACTGGGAGATCCAGGGTTTTAGCTAGGTTTCCCTGCTGAGGAGCTGTGTAAGCCACTGCAAATCACATCAAACTTTCAGGCTTTTAGTTCCTCCACCTTACATAGAGAAGATTTGATTAACAAATAGTCACTGAATACCTATTATTTGCCAGGCATGCTCAGACCCATTGGGAAATGAGCGATCAATTAAAACACAGTTAACTTCACAGAATTAAAGTCCAGGAAAGAAGGAAGAACTTTCTGTAACTAATAATGGCACGTATGTTAGCGTGCTCCCTCTCTCTCTCTCTCTCTCTCTCTCTCTCTCTCTCTCTCTCTCTCTCTCAAAGAAAGTAAAATAAACTTTAGAAAAAGAAAAATGTAAATACTGTAGAACAGGAGAAAAATACTTGAAGTCTCTTTTAGCCCTGTAATAGTAGTGATTTTGTGATAGATGTTTATGAATCCATAAGTAATGAATGGCATCTACATTATCGTTAGTTGTCCTATTTACTCCGCAGACAAAAAAATGACCTTTACAGCCCTAGTTACCTCCCTCCTATTGTTGCAATACTTCTGCAGAGTCATGTTGTTAAGCTAAGTAGTTGCTGCATAGAATTAGTAATTTCAAACAGGAAAGAGAGGGAGAAATAAAATTGAATCAAAGAAGAAAGCGAAATACAAGAAAAAATATCTAGGAGGGATTGTATTTGTTATTTATTTCTTGCATGCAAGAAAAATAGCAGTGGTGTGTGCCCATGGCTATTTCAATACTAGACTTGATCATATGGACAAGGAGACTGGTCACATTAGTATTACATATTGAAATATGAATAAACTTGGTGGAATGATCAAGGGCTGAGTTTTCTACTTTGAACAGTATTTTAAGTGCAAAATAGGACCATGCCGTGATGTCCCCAAAGAGCAGCAACTGGTGTCGAAGCATTGCTCTCTGGAGCAGACCCTGGAATTGAGGATTAGCCATGTAGGTAACATCTGTGGGCTTCACAGACCTCTCACACAACAGTGTTTCTGCTTCCTCCTTCCCTGAAGGGTTTGAGATCGCCTTATCTTCCGGATATTGCCTAGCACAATATCCTGCAGTGCCTTGGGGGTGCGATTGTACTGGATTTATCCTCTCAAGCTTGGGTGTAGTCCAAATTTGATCACTGCTTTGCTATGACCAGTAGGGAATTAACCTAATTATAGTATTTAAAAACATAAGTTGGGTCATCTCACTGTTACTAGAGCAAATTCCCAATGGAACCTTAACTGAGAAAAAGAAAGTTTCTTCTTCATCTTGAAAATAGGAAACTTTTAAGTAAAAATGAAAGAAAGTGGTTTTATACCTAAAGTTCTTCTGGACTGGTCTTTAATTAAGACGACAATTACATATGGACATTTAAACTATCATTTCCTTCATATCCAATGTTATCATTCTGCCTTTTTCTACATTCAATGCATTTATTAGACATGAAAATTTTGAACATAATCATGCAAATATAAGCGTCGAAACATAATTGCCAAAAAAAAACCAATTCAGCAGACGATGACCTCTTTGAAAAAAAGGAACAATAGGAGCTAATAAAGCTGCCAAGTGGATATGAGAAATTCACTGCTTTCTGCAACTCTAAGAAGAGAAAGGGCATTTTTAATTATTCATTACACTGATGCTCAGGAAAAAATAAATTAAGGGCATCTCATTTTATGAGAATTTAATTCAATTTGTATGCTGTCCTTTTCTACTACCTTTCCCATGAGGTCTGTTTAACTATAGATCTGTGTGAAAAATAGCAGCTTTCTCCTTTCCATTAGTGTTTCTTCCTGCCACAGTCATCTCATATGTCCCGTGTCTGGGCTAGTGACATCAGACTCATTTCAATTCAGGGCAATGGCTCTTCTGCTGAAAAGCAAGACAGGGTTGTAAACAGAATGGTGTCCACCTTTGGACAAGATGCTGGTAGAACAGACATGTGCTTGGGTTTGGATGTATCCTATTCAATATTTTAGTGAGTTGAGTGAATTCATGGAGAGGACACGTATTTGTTAAATTCATGGATAATGCAGGAGTGGGAGAGTCAGCTAATATGATAGATGACAGAATCAAGTGTCAAAAAGCTCTTGACACATTGGAGATATGAGCTAACAGAAATATGGTGCATTTATATCTTGCAACAATAATTTATGAAGTTCTCCTGTCAAGAACAAAAAAATCAATCACACATATAAACAGGTTGGGGAAACCTTGATAAGTGGTACATTATGTTAAAGCAGCAATAATCACCAGAACCCCAGCACAAAAGGAATCTGAAGTTTCAGTTGACTTCAAGTTCAGTATGAGTCCCTGGTTGCAAGTCCACTGCTATGAAACTCAATTTTGGAAAATGTGATGAAGCTATATAGTAAAGTTGCCTTTGGGGGATGAATACATTCTAGAAATGCTCCAGTAAGAAGTTCTTGCATTCCTTTTGATGTATGACCTCCTGGAATGCACATACCTTATTTGTGTCAGGGGAAACCAGTAGCACTGGATACAAAATATAAGAAATTAGCAACAGGAGTTCTGATTACACCTCTTTTTTCCATAGCTTCTCCATTTACTGAAATGCCTCACTTTGCTCATCGAAAGTTGGAACTAATAAGAGCCAGCTCCGAGGGTCTGTGTAAGGATATATTTAACAGCTAGAGGACAAAATTGCATTAAAACCCAAGGTACTATCCAATGCTCATTTTAAATCATGTATTTCCATAGGTTTACCCTTAGTAGGGACATATACATACTTTAACAGACATAGGATAGCAGGACATGGACACTATCGGGTACTGTTGGAGTAATAGAAGTTGATACAGGGAACTTGTGTATATCCTTCAAATTTTCAGTGCACAAGTCTTTGATCAAGTAATACCATTTCAATTTATTTTTCCTGCAGAAATACGCAGACATATGCACAAAGATATAAAAGGGCTGTATAAAGGCTGTTTTCCCAGCATTTTTGTTATAATAAGACATTCAGAAATATCTAAAAGTTCATTCATAGGGAAATGACTCAAACTTTTAATAAATCATGGTATATAAATACTACAGAATACTGTGTAGTTGCTAAAAAGAATAAGGTATGCTAACAAGGAAAGATGCCCGTGGAAAAAGCATGTCACAAAATATATAAAAATGATCCAGTGTATGCAAAAATAACTTTCATGAGTGTGAAGAGTACAAATATATGTGTATGTGTGGATGCATACATACATACATATATTTGGGAGACAAGCATCCATGGATTTCTCACATTTTGCACATCTCCTACCAGCTTTTGTTTTGATTAGCATTTCAAGGATGTTTGTACAGCAAACAACCTTGAAAGATAGAAAATGTCTTACTCTGGGACAGGAGACAGAGGGCAGAATTTTTGCTTTCAAGAATAAAAAGAATAATGTTTCCCTTAAGAGTGAAGGCTAGCAGCCCCTTTGTGGTTTCCTAAAGTCAGGGCTCCTTGTGCATTTATATATTACCTTTTGCTACCTATTTGTGTATGTGTATGGGGAGGGAATAGTGACTAAGTTTCCCTATGAGGTGAGAAAGAGTAAATCCTGGAATTCCAGCCACTTTTTGAACAATGATTGAATTGGCTTTATCTGTTTACATCCAGAGCACAGGGCTAGAAGAACTCAGTGAAAGGAAGTTACAAAGAGAACAAAGATATAATTGAGATTGTTAAGAGGAGAAATTTTCAAATGTTAAACAAAATAAATAGGCAACTTCCCCATTAGTAAATCACTACTGCTGACCTTAACTTAGGCTTTCTTTTCATCATTATTTGTTCTTTAATAAAATGTTATGACCCTCATCTGGTGAGTCAGTCCTTCATTGGACTTAATGTTCTGAGTGTGTCAAGACCCCTGCTCAAATGACTTTGATCTTTTTCTCCTTTCTCCACACTCTCTCCACCTGTATGATTTAGCCTCATCTGAGCAGTTCTTTTTTTCTCCACTCAATGTTTTTTTTGTTCATAGAAGTAGAATCCAAGGGCCAGGATTTAACATGAAAATTTGGTGCAGTCTTTTGTCTAGTTGAAATAGTAAACAAAAACTTTTGATTGTGGGTCTCTGGAAGCCAGAAGGCCACTCAGCCTGCTTTGATTCTGAGCTCCAAGTATCCTTCTTCCAGACTATAGGGCTGTGAATGCTGACAGTGAACTGGATCATCTTCAGTGCTCTGTGTGAAAACCCCTGTGCCAACCTCCCATTGAACAGTAACGGTTCTCTTTATTTTCTGGGCCTCTCATGTACCTTCCTTAGGAAGGGAAGATCTTGCTGGGCTAAGTGGATCTGAAATAATTCTGGATTCCTGGCCCAGAGCCGTAGTTAACACCATTCCATAATAGGACCTCAGTCATTTATGTTTCCTATTAAGTAATGACAGGGATTTTGATGAGGAGTATCTTCTATTAGGCCAATGAAGTTAGAGTAGAGTCCAGGTATGAAGTTTCTATGAAGTATTACATTCATATAAGAATTGGTTTCTGACTAAGCTTCCAGGGAAGATGGCAGAGTAGGAGGACCCTAAATGTACCTCATCCCAAGTAACAACTAGATAACACCCACAACAGTGTAATGACCTAAAGACTGGCTAACGGAGGTGACATCAAATTAGATGGCAGAGATGAGGTTGGGAGCTAAATGGACCCATGGGACTGTCAGTGAGAGGGTGGAATGCTAAGAGATGAAAAGGGGAGATGAACATATCCCACCCCAAGTGCCCCAGGCACTGGTGACCTGCATGAAAACCATAATTTCATGAGTTCTTACAATCAGTGGGGCTTAACACCTGGAACTTTAAGAACCAGCTGGTTTGGCTCTGGGAGAGCTGGGACGATGAGAGTAAACTTGAGTTCCTGCCCTTAAAGACACAGTACAACAAACAGCCCCACAGAAATACAGCATAGAAACAGCAGTTTGAAAAATGCCTGGAGGGGCACCTGGGTGGTTCAGTCGGATAAGCCTCCGACTTCGGCTGAGGTCAGATCTCATGTTTGTG
The DNA here is from genome assembly GCF_006229205.1 of Suricata suricatta. Lineage (NCBI taxonomy): Eukaryota > Metazoa > Chordata > Mammalia > Carnivora > Herpestidae > Suricata > Suricata suricatta. The sequence goes on from NC_043717.1 coordinate 28,416,258, forward strand.
GGTTCGAGCCCCGCGTCAGGCTCTGTGCTGACCGCTAGCTCAGAGCCTGGAGCCTGCTTCCGGTTCTGTGTCTCCTTCTCTCTCTGTGCCTCCCCTTCTCATGTTCTGTCTCTCCCTGTATCTAAAATAAAACATTAAAAAAAAAAAAAGAAAAATGCCTGGAATATAGTGGAGGGAGATTTGTTCACTAATTTCAGAGCATGTGGCAGAGAGCCAGGGATTGTTGGGAGTCTTCTCCAAGAGCTGGTGGGTGCCATTTCCCTCCCCTGCCCGCCAGCCTAGACACATGGACACCTGCGGGAATGAGTGCAGCAACAATACTTGTTACCTCACTTGCTAACAAGGTCTCTGGCCTTGCATTCTCCTTTAGACCTGCCCCCACCAATACCCTTTAGCTGAGCCCAATCAAAAGGGTGCTACAACAACAAAGGAAACTACAAAACTAAAAGACATTGGGAGAAGACATTTGTAATTGACATCCGATAAAGGGTTAGTATCCGAAATATATAAAGAACTGATACAACTCAACACAAAAACCACAAATGATCCAATTAAAAATTGAGTAGATGCCATGAACACACATTTCTCCAAAGAAGACATTCAGGTGGCCAACAGACACATGAAAAGATGCTCAACATTACTAATCATCAAGGAAATGCACGAGACTGCAATTAAATATCACCTCACACCTGTGAGAATGGCTAGACTCAAAAACACAAGAAACAACAAGTGTTGGGGAGAATAAATAAAATAAAATGCTCCTGTACTGTCAGTGGGAATGCAAATTCGTGCACCCACTGTGGAAAACAGCATGGAGGTTCCTCAATAAAATAAAAACAGAATTACCACAGAATCCGGTAATTCTAGACAATTCTATGGGTAAATACCTCTACTGGATATTTACCCGAAGAAAACAAAAACACTAATTCAAAAACATATATGCAGTCCTGTGCTTATTGCAGCATTATTTATAATAGCCAAAATATGGAGTCATAGGTGGAACTTAAGAAACAAAACAAATGAACAAAGAAAAAAGACAACACGTATCCCCCCAAAAAAGATTCTTAAGTATAGAGAACAAACCGATGGTTGCCAGAAGGGAGATGGGTAGGGGGATGAGTGAAATAGGTGAAGGGGTTTAAAAGTACACTCATCATGATGAGCACTTAGTAACAGATAGAACTGTTGAATGATTTTATTGTAAACTTGAAACTAATATAACACTGTATATAAAATATACTGGAATTTTAAAAAAGAATTGTTTTTTGTATTACCTTTACATATCACAGATATTAATAAAATTAAGGTTATAAATGGAAGGAGGAGTAAAAATTTAAATGCTTATCTGCAAAAACATGCATCTGAAAACACTTTATTATGTTTCACTGTTTTACAAAACAAATTACAAATGAGTTCTATATTATCGGGGAAGTCAGAGAAGATAAGTATCAGACAAGTCTCAAGTGCATTTCAAAATCATTCTGTCACAAGCATAGCAGCCTAATGACCACAGCATACACAGTACGTTAATTCATCTCTCCCCTTTTTACATGTCAAAGCAGCCATGATGCCTACATATTTCTTAGAGTAATTTTCCTGGCGTTTTCTAACCTTTACTATTGGGATCTTTATCTTCCTTTTTGGCCAGTTTCCATTTTATAGAGACATAATGCTATCCACTCTCCAGACAGGGATGATGGGGAATGGCCTGTCCTCCTCAAGCACAGCTAATAGAATATCCATCCCTTTTGTTAACCCTATGGAAACGTCAAGCCATGATTTACAGCTCCTTGCCCCTGCAGGGCCTTTGTAAAGAAGTTGCCCAGATGGTGTGAAACACTCCTGAACAGTGCAGGCCTGTGGGTCTCAGGAATGTCTCGGAAGCTTTGTGGACTCAGGATGAGGTGTGAAACATCCATAAAAAAGGGAGATAAAGAAAAGAATAATGGAACCCAAACTTGAAGCCTATACTCTAGAGTCCTCAAGAATGAAGCTATACAAAAGAATCATATTCTGGATTTATAAAATGTGATGTTTAATTGAAACTGAATAAAATATCAAATAGGCGCATTAAAGAAAAAAATAGGATCATAGATACATACACATACATACATACATTACACTTACTAAAGATAATATATGCATGCATTCTTTCTTTTTAGGGTGGTTTTTAAAGCACAACATATTTTATATTTTATTTATTTTTTAATTCTTGGAGTGAAAGAGCCCATGAGATGGGGAGAAGGCAGAGGGAGAGGGAGAGAGAATCTGAACCAGGCTCCATGATCCCACGACCCTGGGATCATGACCTGGTCTGAAATCAAGAGTCGGAGGCTCAACCAGCAGAGCAACTAAGGCACCCTGAACACAACATTTTTTAGAGAAAGAATCAGCAAACTTTTTCTGAGAAGGGGCAGGTATATGCTAAGCTTTGCAGGCTACGACCAGTCTGTGTTTCAACTACTTGTTTCTATTGGCATAGCTTGAAAACGGCCATAGATAATATGTAACTGAATGTGTGTGGCTGGGTTCCAATAACACTTTATTTGTCTGTGGTGGCACTTGAATATCATGGTTATCAGGTCATTAGATATTATTCTTCTTTTCATTGTGTTCAACCATTTAAAAATGTAAAAACCACTCTTAGCTTGTGGATGGTACAAAAACAAGAGTGAGCTGTATTCGGCTGAGAGGTCATAGTTTGATGATCCTTGCCTTAAAAGGGTCAAGATCCATGAAAGAAAATAAAATGTTATGTTATCTAACATATGAAAGCATTTTATATTTGAAAAAAATCTCCTAATACCCAACATAATTTAGTCATCTTAATGGATGTCACTACTGCAAAGTGCTAAAATATTCACAGGTTAGCTCTGTATTCTTTGTTTCTTCTGTAGTTTGTTACACAGCATATTACTTGTCCTCTTTTTTTTTTAATGTTTTATTTATTTTTGATACAGAGAGAGACAGAGCATGAGAGGGGGAGGGGCAGAGAGAGAAGGAGACACAGAACCAGAAGCAGGCTCCAGGCTCTGAGCTAGCTGTCAGCACAGAGCCCGACGCGGGGCTCAAACCCACGAACACGAGATCTGACCTGAGCCGAAGTCGGAGGCTTAACCGACTGAGGCACCCAGGTGCCCCTACTTGTCCTCTTAAGTTACCAGCAATTTTGACTGTGTTTTATTTTAGCTATTCTGCACCTGAGAGACACAACATCCATTTGAAATCTCATAATATGTATCAAAGATAACTACAGTAAATGGTCATCAGACCTAAATTGCTAAATAAAGCTAAAAACACAGAAATATGTATCATGTTCATATCATATACACGTCATCACACGACCTTCTGTTTGCTGAAGTATTCTATTTAATTACAGAGCTTCAGACACAATTTTCTTCCTAACTATCTCAATGTTAGATTTTTATTTTATTTATTTTAAATGTTTATTCATTTTCGTGAGAGAGACAGAACACGAGTGGAGGAGGGGTGGAGACAGAGAGGGAGATGCAGAATCTGAAACAGGCTTCAGGTTCTGAGCTGTCAGCACAGAGCCTGACATGGGGCTGGAACCTATGAACTGCGAGATCATGACTTGAGCGGAAGTCGTATGCTTAACCGACTGAGCCACCCAGGCGCCCCCATTGCCAGATTTTCAAAGTGAAAACAAACCTTGGGAGGATCTTAAGGCATGTATTTAGATTAACATGTATATTAATATAGTCCTTCAAATACAAAGAAGAAATGGATTTGAAAGCAATCAATGGCTAGAAGCGAAAACAAGAAAATGTAAAAGAAAAAAAGAAAACTTTGAAATTATCATACCTTATTAACTCAAGGCATTTGTGTTCACTTTCCCTGTTTCTCTCTGCCTCTTTTTTCCCTAATGGCATTTGTATTAGTTATCTGTTGCAGCATGATAAATGATCATAAACATAATGGTTTAAAAGAACATACATTTATTATGTCACAGTTTTCATGGGTCAAGGGCCTGTCATGGCTTATCGGGTTCTCTGCTCATAGTCTCATGAGGCTGCCATCAAGGTGTCAGCTGGCCTGTGTTCTCATCTGTAGTTTGGCATCCTCTTCCAAACCCTTGAGACTGTTGGCAGAATTCAGTTCCTTACCGTTTCTTGTTCCAATTGTAGGACTGAGGTTCTTGCTTTCTTGCAGGCTATTGGATCAACTCTCAGTTCCTAGACCCCTCCCCATAATCCTTCCTGAAAACATCGTTTCCTTCTTTAAGGGCCTGCAGGAGACTCAGTCTTGCTCCAATGTGCTAAAAGGGAGTTTTATGTAATTTAATATAAACAAGAGAGTGCATATCACCTTCGCTATATTCTATTGTCTAGGAGCAAGTCATGGGTTCTGGGTGGCTTCAAGAAGAAGGGACTATATAAAGACATGACTCACTCATACTGATCCAAAATAAATAATCTCTGATTCAATTAATCATATAAGAATATTGGACTGTGCTCTTAGTGGCTTTACAATAGTCCTATAATCCAATCTGTAAATATGTCTGAAGAGTCCTCCCGTTGGAATACAAAACTTTAAATCAGAGTTTCTCAGTTGAGGTACTACTGACATTTTGGTGGGAGAATTCTTTGTTGTGGAGGATAGTTCTATGCATTGTAGTGTGTTTTGTGGTATCCCTGGTCCCTCCCAACTATGCAGCACTCCTTCCCCTAGTTGTGACAATCAAAAACATCTTCTGACATTATCAAATGTCCCCTGGGGGTAAAATCATCCTTAGTTGAGAAGCACTGCTATAGATAATTCTCATCTTTACTTGGTAAGAGTAATCTGAGCTAGTCTTAGAATCATGGAACCATAGCACACAAATGCTACAGTGGTCCTTCGGGTGTTTTTAGAGAATAAAAGGAGAAGTAAATGAATAGAGGATACATTCTGAATATTTTTGAAGGTGTGGAGGAAAGTTAAATTTAGGAAGAATGTGTTTCTGGCTTGGCTAACTTTATAAGTGGTATATTAACTGAGAAGTGGAATACAGGAATAGGTGCAGGTCTTAGGGTTGTGTAGTGAAGAATAAGGAAACTGACTTTGAGTTTTTTATGGAATATTCAAGTGGATGTATGCCAAAAACAGTTGGATACAATGTGAAACTCTGGGGTGTGATAAGATTGAAGGGCCATTGGTATTTCAATGTTAGTTAAAAGGAAGAAAAGGGTGGGTGAAATCCCTCAGGCCTATTACTAGAGGTAACAGAGCAATGGTCTGGATAGAGCCCTTGGGATATGAAAAGTAAGGCAGGAGATGAGGGGAAAAGTTACAGACTTCAGAAAGGAGTTAAGATGAAAAACAGGAGAAAATGAGAATGTTAGCATGAAATTGAAAGTAGTTGATACTTTAACCAAAGAATGTGGTAACTGGTGCCAAACAGAGTATCAAAATCCAGCAAGGTACCTATTGTATTTGGGAATATAAAATCAGTTTCTTGGATTTTTCAATGTAAAGTCTAGCGCCCATTGTGAAGTCAAAGACCACTTATGTCTCCTTAGTCAATGATAACTTGCTTCAGTCAGACCAGTTTACACTGGCTTCCTAAGGCCCTTGCCATGTAATGATATCACACAATTCCACTTTTATCCAATATCTTGGCTTTCACTTCATGGGATCTCAAAAGAGAAGTATAACTTCCTTTGCTCAATGTTTGTCCTGTGTTTTACAGAGACACCACAAAGAAAACTTGTTTAAAGCTTGCTTGAGACCACAGTTGTAAAGAGCAGAGTAAGAACCAAAGTTTAAGACTATTGACTTCTAAAGAACACCATTGATTTTCAATTCACTGTTCCTTCTTCTTGGCCATATGTTTATATATAGATCTTTGCTAAGTATATGCATTTTAGTAGTCTATATAGGAACTGCCAAGTGTTTTATTTGGGTCTTTATAAGGAAATAGTATGTGTTTCTAGAAACTTGTTATTTTGAACCTCAATTTTAAGAAACTCTTAAGGATAGAGAACAAACAGAGTGTTGCTGGAGGGGAGGTGGGTAGGGGGATGGATGAGATGGCAGATGAGTACTAAGGAGGGCACTTGTGATGCACACTGGGTGTTATATGTAAGTGGTGAATCACTGAATTCTCCTCCTGAAACCAATATTGCACTGTATATGAACTAACTGAAATTTAAATTAAATTAAATAAGAACCCAGTGATTTATTTGAATAAATTATATGTACTCATTATGTAGATATCAGAGGATTTACAAAGAAATCATTGGTCTCCCGCTCGACCACACTCCAGTTCCACCCCTGCAGTGTAACCACTGTTTGGAATCTAATGTGTTTTCTTTCATCCTTCTTCCTTCTTTACGCACCTGTATAAAAACAAATATGCCCTTATATGGTTGGAGATTTAAAAAAACAGAGTTTATGAAACTAGTATGATAAATTACAATATTATTGTATATCTTAAAATTTAAGACCATGTCAAAGATATACCTTTAAGTCCATACATGTGGATCTACTACATTCAATATAATAGACGTGCACTATTTCAAAGTATCACTGTGGAGTTATTTAGTCACTTATCCATTGATGCATATTCATGTACTTTTCAATTTGTTAAAAACAATTCTTTTATAATCAATATTTATGGTTTTTATGGGTACAAATAACAATGTTTCCTAGATTTAAAATGTTATTGGGGCGCCTAGGTGGCTCAGTCCCTTAAGCATCCAACTTAGGATCTCAGCTCAGGTCTTGATCTCAGGGTTGTGAGTTCAAGCCATGCAGTGGGCATGAAGTTTACTTAAAACAAAAAAAGCAAAAAAAAAAAAATGTTAATTATGAGGAACCCTGCCCACCTTCCCTGACCTAGTTTTTCTTATTTTCTCCTTTCATTTCCTGGGACCTCTACTCTCCTGTTAATATAGTCTCCTGTTTATCTGCTTCTGGGTAGAGTTGACAACCACTTAGATCAGTCACCTACCAATCACGGCAGGCTTTAAAGGGGGAGTTTTAGGATTGGACATGTTTTTGATTATTTGTTGCTAAATGTTTTCGGTCACTTAGCCTTTGCTCAGTGTTTTGGAAATTGTTGATTTGCCAAATGCTTACAGTGCCACTAGCTTGGGTTCCAGGCAACCAGGACTTTTCATCTGTTGCAGTTAAAGATGACATGTTCTTGGTGCCTCCAGTGTTAATGTCCATACTGGGCACAAAGAGTCTTTAACTGAAACAACTAATTAAGCTTAAATAAAATATACTCATTTTACTTGATCTTAGCTATTATTAGTTATGTCACTCATTATGGAATGCTTTGGACAATATGAGTACTTGGTCATTCTGCCAAAATTTTCTTCTTCTTTTCCTTCATCATCATCATCATCATCTTCTTCTTCTTCTTCATGTCTTTTTTTAAATGTTTTTTTTATTTTCCATCACACTTTAGGAAGTTGAGGAACCTAACTAAGATTGTGTGAGATGAGGATACTAGAAAAGTAATAACCCAGTAAATTAAGAAAGTTACTTAAAGGAATCCTACTCAGAACAAATATTCATTGTGTCCCTCCCTGAATCCACTTTTACTATACTGAATTTCCTCATGAGGTCAAGTATTCAAACCTAGAAAATCTATAGGAATTTTTAGTGAGACAAATGCCCAATGAATGATTCCTATTCATTCTATTTCATTCCACATAATTGTTAAGAATAACTGCTTCCTAATATATATTTTAAATATCAGATTTTGTGTGGAACATAAGAAGAACTGAATTATGCATTTTTCTCTTCAATAATTGTGCTATATAAAAACATCAAAGGGTCAAAATTGGGCTCTGGTCTGAGCTATTTACTAGCCATGTGATCTTGGTCAAATCATTTAACCTCTTTTGGGCCTTGGTTTCTTAGTATGTAAATTGAAGGGGGGAGGAATAGATTCTCTAAATAATTTTCTAACTCTGAAATTGTACAACCCTTAAATTCTATTGAGGATAGATTCTCATTAAACTTGAACCAGCGGTGTCCCTTAATATGAAAATGTCTTGGTATGATTGCTGTTGTAATGTGCAAATGTTCTGAAATTAAATCAATAAAGTGAAATCCTTGCTGCTCTTTCATATGCATGATTACATTGTGTGATGTTAAACAGCTGCCGTATTCTATCATGGTTGTAGCCCTTCAGTTCTGGTTGGAATGACTCCTATGTGTATACTAAGAAATAAGACTAATGCATGATTCAGCACCTTTATAAATCAAAGATTCTATTACAGGCAGAGAATAGCCCAACAATAGCTATTCTATTACACTTCAATGGCATTAGAGAAGAATAGAATACATCAAGTGAGGAACATAGGTCTTACCTTTTTATTCTGCAATACAATAAAAAAGCCACGTAGGTTTTAGTAGTTTCTTCTGCCCAGTGGTTAGTGCGTCGACACCTATGTTGAATGACATTGTCCAAGACATACCTCTATTTTTTTTTTCAAAAAAGTAATTCTCTTCTGTGCTTTGGTAAAGAAACAGAGTCTACTAAACAGAGTCCAGCGGATCATTTTTTCATTCTAGCTCATCTGGAATTTTACTTCCTGATGCCTCACAGGGAACAACTGCCCAAACTATGTATTGGGAGAACAGTATATATGTCTTTTTGTATTTGTTTATAGGATGAGTTGATTTGATAAAACTATTATATTTTATATAAAATTTGTCATTTAAATTTTATTTATTCATTTGAGAGAGTGCACAAAAGTGGGGGAGAGGGGAAAAGGGAGGGGGAGAGAGAAAGAGAGAGAGAGAGAGAGAGAGAGAGAGAGAGAGAGAGAGAAAATCTACCCTCATTGCAAAGCCCAACACAGGGCTTGATCCTACGACCCTATGATCATGATCTGAGCTGAAATCCAGAGTTGGACACTCAACCGACTGAGCCACCCAGGCACCCCTTAATATAAAATTTTAGTTGTGAAATTATTCTAAAGGCATTTCTGTTGTGTAGTCTATTCTCAGTCTTCCAAACCTATGTTTTATTCTATGGAGAAGAGTTAGACATTTATCCTTAACTTTTCCTCTGCCATTTCCTCCTCCAACAAACTAGGAGCTGTCATTAAAGCTGCTATTTAAAAACCAACAACAATTGTAGACTCCATATATAGTAGATGGAGTAATTTACCTAATCCCACTCCCATTTAGCACCAAATGTCAAACTTATGAAATTTATTTGGAATAGGCAATCAGTGAATTTTACAACAGGCATGATATTAATAAATTATTGAATAAATGAAGCCTGTTCATCAAATATTAGAACATCATATACTAGACAGCAGCAACTGTAGAAAATATGTGACAATGATTCTACTTTACAAAATTTCAAAACTTGTAAGATAAAAACAAAGGACAGAGGTAAACCCAATTTGTAAAAAAACTTTAGGACACAGGAAGGTTTGAGAATGAAGCAGTGGGTGTTGGAGAAGAGATGGTAAAAATAGGGCCATAACCCTCTGGAGGCCATACATATGACTATTATTTTGATTGTCTCATTAAAACCATTCAATTTTGAATATAGCCACCCTCCACTGTATAAAATATAATGATAAAATAGTGTTTCCTTGATAGCTCGGTGGAGTGTATTTACTCTCTAAAGATATAAGCTCGCATGCTATCGTGTTTTGTTTTTCTCTTTTGCAGTTAGCATTTATAAATATAGAAACTATTTATTTTTCCTGAACAGCAACTTAGTCAACTTCTGTTCTTATTATGAGAAGGCTAACTAATGTCTTCATGTCAACTTAGAAAGTAGAATTTACACACATGCACTATGATGATAAGGAACATTTTTGTACAAGAGATTAAAATGATGCATTTGGCCAATAGAAGCTATATCGTTAGGAGCTGCATAAAATTAACCCGATACATTACAGTAGTTTCCAAGGATTTAACTTTAAAAAAATATTTCATAAAATAGACAGGCATAAAATAATTTAGTAATTTAAAACCAGAGTTTATTTCACTGTTTTGTTTTTATAGTGAAATAAATCTGTTATTGCTGAAACCCAAAGAAATGACACATAAATACATCCTCGGCAAAGTAAAATCAATCCTACAGGTCACTGCTTGACTTTGTGGGTTAAAATGGCTTTCAGAATCTTACTATTAGCACTGTTGCATTGGAGGCTTCTAACTGCATTGCCATAGAGAGGAGATTTCATTTTTTTATAACAGCTTGCCACGTTTCAAAATGCAAAGTTTTAAGTACAGGCCACTTTGAGTAGACTTGATTTTCTTAAATTGAAGGAGATTGAGCTTGTTGTCAGTAACTTGTCTCAAAGGCAAACTTTCAAAATTTACAAATTATGGAAAAATGAGGAAAAAATGGATGGATGAATGATTGCTGCATGTTGAAGAATGAAATGCTTTTGAAACAGTTGCTGTGTTTATGGTTGGCTCATTTTACCTTCTTTACCACCTTCTTAATATAGATATCCTCCAAGCCAAAGAAGAATAGGAGAGGGAATCCACTTCTGTCATTTGATTTTACTGCCAAATCCATACTGTAATTTATTTTCCACAAGCTGTTTTCCAAATGTCATGAGATTAGAAGGGTGTTTGTTTTTACTCAATTTTAAGTGTTTTTGCAGATGAGAAATGAACTGGATTCTGTGTGTGCATATCTGCCGCATCTCCAAGGGAAACGACAGCAAAAATAGCTTGACAATCAACAGGTTTAAACCCTAAGAGGAATGTTTTCTCAGTGTAGCACTACGCTTTCGGGCAGGGTTGCAAAAGCATGTTTACTTACCTCTATTTCTTCATTCCTTTTCACGTCCATATGAAAAATAGTTTGCTTTGATCTGTTTTTTATTTATGTGTGCATTAAATCAAGAAAGTACATGATACAATGCAACACTTTTGGAACTGATAGAATACTGTTATCAACTCAAAACAATGCTCATATATCATCATGGCTATCTATCAACAGATAGATTATAATCTATAAAAATATACAAAGATTATATATTATTCTTGAAGTAATATCTTTTACGAGGCTGGTTTTGTTTCTCAACCTACACTTTATCACTGTGTATCTTTCTTTAACTAAATATGTTCTTTGAATAGGAGGACTAGAGAACTTATTTTGCTTAAATAGGACATCTTGCTTCATTAAAGAAACTAATTTCCTGCTCCTTCTCAGAATTTTCAACCAAACCTTGGGGAGTAGTATATAAAAAATTCAAAAAGAAAAAAAAGAAGGATGTGCCTGCCTTATATTTAATTTT
>NC_043717.1:28427594-28462970 GCF_006229205.1 Suricata suricatta
AGTCTGTCCCTGTGGGTCAGAGAAAGAGTAACTAAATAGGACCCTACTCCACAAAAAGCATAAATAACTAGAGTTCAGTTGATATCTCAAAAAAAGGGGGGGCATGTAGAAATTGCAAAATAGAGAAATTGCCTCCACTTGGTGAGATTAGCAGATGCTTCTAAGCCTTTTAACTAGGCCGTGGACATTGGCTAAACCCATATGCATATGACCAAGAGTTGCTGTTGTTTTTTTCTCTTTACTTCACCATCTTCTACTCATGTGAATGCACGGTGTACATTTTGGTCCTGTCTACTGTCTAAATCCACTCGATAAGCTACTTTCACAGGATCAAACCCAGTGGTCCAATCTCAGCCCTCACCTTAACTGAACTCTCAATGGCATTTGACTGAAGTAATTTGTCCTTCTTGAAACACTTTCTTCTCTTGGCTTATGGGGTATGGCACTGCACGCTTGATTTCCCCATGCCATGGTGGCCATTTGGTTCTCGCTTCAGTTTTGCAACCTGCAAAACTGTAGAGATCTGTATAGTTTGGCATGCCTGAGAGCTAAGTACTCAGACATCCATCCACGCCATTCCATTTCTTTCCTTTTTTTTAAATTTTAGGCATATGTATATTTTTCTCTTTTATAGTTTATTGTCAGGTTGGTTTCCCATAACACCCAGTGCTCATTCCCACAAGTGCCCTCCTCCATGCCCATCACCCCCCTTCCCCTCTCAGCCCTCAGTTTGTACTCAGTATTCAAGAGTCTCATGGTTTGCTTCCCTTACTCTCCCCAACTATTTTCCCCCTTCCCCTCCCCCATGGTCCTCTGTTAATTTTCTTCTGTTACACTTATAAGTGAAAACATATGGTATCGTTCCTTCTCTGCCTGACTTATTTAGCTTAGCATAACACCCTCGAGTTCTATCCACATTGGTACAAATGGCCATATTTCATTCTTTCTCATTGCCATGTAGTATTCCATTGTATAGATAAACCACTTCTTCTTGATCCATTCATCAGTTGCTGGACATTTAGGCCGTTTCCATGATTTGGCTATTGTTGAAAGTGCCGCTATGAACATTGGGGTCTGTGTGCCCCTATGCATCAGCACTTCTGTAAGCCTTGGGTAAATCCCTAGCGTGCTATTGCTGGGTCATAAGGGAGTTCTATTGTTAATTTTTTGAGGAACCTCCACACTGTTTTCCAGAGCAGCCACATCAGCTTACATTCCCACCAACAATGTAGGAGGGTGCCCGTTTCTCCACATCTTCACCAGCATCTATAGTCTAATTTGTTCATTTTAGCCATTCTGACTGGCATGAAGTGGAATCACAGTGTGGTTTTGATTTGTATTTCCCTGATGATGAGTGATGCTGAGCATCGTTTCATGAGCCTGTAGGCCATCTGGATGTCCTCTTTAGAGAGGTGTCTATTCATGTCTGCCCATTACTTCACTGGATTATTTGTTTTTCAGGTGTGGAGTTTGGTGAGTTCCTTACAGATGTTGGATACTAGCCCTTTATCTGATATGTCATTTGCAACTATCTTTTCCCATTCCATCAGTTGCCTTTTAGTTTTCTTGATTGTTTCCTTTGCAGTGCAGAAGGTTTTTCTCTTCATGAGGTACCAATAGTTTATTTTTGCTTTTCATACCCTTGCCTTTGGGATTGTATTGAGTAGGAAATTGCTGTGGTTGAAGTCAAGGTAGCCTGTTTTCTGCTTTCTCCTCTAGTGTTTTGATGGTTTCCTGTCTCACATTCAGCTCCTTCATCCATTTTGAGTTTGTTTTTGTGTATGGTCTAAGAAAGTGGTCTAGTTTCATTCTTCTGTGTGTTGCTGTCCAGTTCTCTCAGAACCATTCATTAAAGAAGCTGTCTTTTTTCCATTGAATACTCTTTCTTGCTTTGTCAAAGATTAATTGGCCATACATTTGTGGTTCCAATACTGGGTTCTCTATTCTATCTCACTGGTCTATGTATATGTTTATGTGCCAATACTTACTGTCTTGATGATGACAGCTTTGTAGTAGAGGCTAAAGTCTGGGATTGTGATGCCTCCCGTTTTGGTTTTCTTCTTCAATATTAATTTGGCTATTCGGGATCTTTTGTAGTTCCATACAAATTTTAGGATAGTTTGTTCTAGCTTTGAGAAGAATGCCGGTGCAATTTTGACTAGGATTGCATTGAATGTCTGTAGATTGCTTTGGGTAGTAATGACATTCTAGCAATGTTCGTTTATTCTTCCAATCCATGAGCCTGGAATGCTTTTCCATTTCTTTATGTCTTCTTCAATTTCCTTCATAAGTTTTCTATAGTTTTCAGCATACAGATCTTTTATATCTTTGGTTAGGTTTATTCCTAGTTACTTTATGGTTTTTCATGCAATTGTGAATGGGATCAGTTTCTTGGTTTCTCTTTCCATTGCTTCATTATTGGTGTATAAAAATGCAACCAATTTCTGTATGTTGATTTTGTGCCCTGTGACTTTGCTGAATTCATGAATCAGTTCTAGTAGACTTCTGGTGGAGGCTGTCGAGTTTTCCATGTTTTTCCATCATGTAATCTGTGAAAGTTTGACTTCATTTTTGCCAATTCTGATGCCTTTTATTTCCTTCTGTTGTCTGACTGCTGATGCTAGGACTTCTTGCGCTATGTTAAACAACAGTGGTGGGAGTGGATATCCTTTTTGTGTTCCTGACCTTAGGGGAAAAGCTCTGTTTTTCCCCATTGAGGATGATATTAGCTGTAGGCTTTTCATAAATGGCTTTTATGATGTTTAAGTAAGTTCCTTTTATCCTGGCTGTCTTGAGGGTCTTTTTCTTAAATAAGGGTGCTGTATTTTGTCAAATGCTTTTTTTTTGCATCTATTGATGGGATCATATGGTGTTTATCTTTTGTTCACGTGATGTATCACATTGATGGATTTGCAAATATTGAACTAGCCCTGTAACTGAGGAATGAATCCCACTTGATCATGGTGGATAATTCTTTTTATGTGCTGTCAAATTCAAAATGGATTTCCTAGTATCTTGTTGAGGTTTTGTTGCATCTGTATTCATCAAGGATATTGGCCTGTAGTTCTCTTTTTTGTTGGGTCTCTGTCTGGTTTGGGGATCAAAGTGATGCTGGCCTCGTAGAATGAGTCCAGAAGTTTTCCTTCTATTTCTATTTTTTGAAATAGCCTGAGAAGAATGGGTATTAACTCTGCTTTAAATGTCTGGTAGACTTCCCCTGGTAAGTCATCTGGCCCAGGGCTCTTATTCGTTGGGACATTTTTGATAACTCATTCAATTTCTTCCCTGGTTATGGGTCTGTTCAGATTTTCTATCTCTTCCTCTTTGAGGTTTGGTAGTGCATGTGTGTTTAGGAATTTGTCCATTTCGTCTAGGTTGTCTAGTTAGTTGGCATATAATTTTTCATAGTATTCCCTGATGATTACTTTTATTTCTGAGGAGTTGGTTGTAATAGATCCATTTTCCTTCATGATTTAGTCTATTTGTGTGCTCTCTCTTTTCTTTCTGAGAAGTCTGGGTAGAAGTTTATCAATTTTGTTTATTTTTTCAAAAAACCAACTCTTGGTTTCATTGATGTGTTCAATTGTGTTTTTGGATTCTATATTGCTTATTTCTTCTCTGATCTGTATTATTTCTCTTCTTCTGCTGGGTTTGTGGTTCTCTTGATGCTCCCTTTCTTGTTCCTTTAGGTGCTCTGTTAGATTTTGAGTTTGTCCTTTTTCTAGTTTCTTGAAATAGGCCTTGATTGCAATATACTTTCCATTTAGGACTGCCTTTGCTGCATCGAAGAGAGTTTGGTTTGTTGTATTTTCATTTTCATTTGTTTCCATATATTTTTTAATTACTTCTGTAGTTGCCTGATTGGCCCATTTGTTCTTTAGTAGGGTGGTCTTTAACCTCCATGTTTTTGGAGGTTTTCCAGACTTTTACCTGTGATTGATTTCAAGTTTCATAGCATTGTGATCTGAAAATGTAAATGGTATGATCTCAATTAATTTATATTTATTGAGGACTGCTTTATGACCCAGTATGTGATCTATTTTGGAGCATGTGCCATGTGTACTCGAGAGGAAAGTGAATTTCATAGCCTCAGGTTATAGAGTTCTTAATATATCTGTCAAATCCATCTGTTCCAATGTGTTGTTTATGTCTATTGTTTCTTTAGTGATTTTGTGTTTAGTTGATCTATCCATTACTGTAAGTGGAGTATTAATGTCCCCTGCAATTAGCGCATTCTTATCAATAAGATTGTTTCTGTTTGTGATTGTTTTATGTATGTGTGTGCTCCTGAATTCGGTGCATAGATGTTTATAATAGCTCTTTGTGATGAAGAGACCCTCTAATTATCATATAATGCCCTTCTTCATCTCTCGTTATTGCCTTTACTTTAAAGTCAAGTTTGTCCAATGTAAGTATTCCTATTCTGGCTTTCTTTTGACTTCCATTTGAATAATAGGTATTTCTCCATCCCGTTCTTTTCAATCTGAATGGGTCTTCAGGTCTAAAATGAATCTCTTATAGAGAGAAAATAGATGGATTTTTCTTTTTACCCATTCTGCTATGTCATTTGATTGGAGCATTTTGTCCATTTACATTCAGTGTTATTATTTTAAAATATGGGTTTAGATTCATTGTGTTTACTGTAGGGTTCATGCTTGTATTGGTGTCTCTGGTACCTTGTATTCCTTGCAACATTTCCCTCATAGAGTCCCCGTTATGATTTCTTGTAAAGCTTATTTGGTGGTGATGAATTCTTTCAATTTTTGTTTATTTTGGAAAATCTCTCTTTCTCCCTCCATTCTGAATGACAGGCTTGCTGGATAAAGGATTCTTGGCTGTATAATTTTTCTGTTCATCACACTGAAGATTTCCTGCCATTCCTTTCTGGCCTGCAAAGTTTTAGTAGCTAGGTTGCCTACTACTCTGATAGGTTTCCCTTTGTATGTTAGTGCCCTTTTATCCCTAGCTGATTTCAGTATTCTCTCTTTATCCTTATAGTTTGCCAGTTTCATTATGATGTGTTGTGCTGAAGATTGATTCAAGTTACATCTGAGGGGAGTTCTCTGTGCTTCTTGGATTTCAAATGTCTATTTCCTTCCCCATATTGGGGAAGTTCTCAGTTATAATTTGATCAAGCACCCCTTCAGGACCTTTCTCTCTTTCTTCTTGTTCAGGAATTCCTATGATATGGATGTTGTTCCATTTGATTGTATCACTCAGGTCTTGAATTCTCCTTTTGTGCTCCTAGATCAATTTACTCTTTTTTTCTCAGCTTCCTCTTTTTCTATAATTGTGTCTTCTAATTCACCTATTCTCCTCCCTGCTCTTCAATTCCTGCAGTGGCAGCCTCCATTTTATTATGCACCTCATTTATAGCATTTTTTAAATTGTCTCAGCTATTTTTAAGGTCCCTAGTCTTAGGATCAAAAGCTTCTCTAATGCCCTTGATGCTTTTTTTCATGCCCAGCAATTAATTCTATGACAATTGTTCTAAATTCTTGCTCTGTTATGTTGCTTATATCTGTTTTGAGCAATTCTGTAGCAGTGACTTTTTCCTGGAATTTCTTTAGAGGAGCATTCTTCCATTTTGTCATTTTGGATAGCTTTCTGTCTCTTGTCAGTTTTAAAAGCGTGTTATGCACTCTACAGCTGTGAGTATTGCTATATTTAAGGAGGCTCATTGACTGTCCAGGGCCTGTCTGTTCTGGAAGTGTTCTTTTAATGGTGTCTCTTCTTGTGCCTTTGGTTATTTTATTTCTCTACTCAGTGATATTTGTGACTCTCCACCATGTGTACTTTGGCTTGTTTCTTGAGGTAGCCCTGAAAAGGAAAACAGACAGACAAACACACAGGGAACAAAAGCATGCAAGTACACAGACAAATCAAACAAACAACCAAACCAAAAGGGAAAAAAAGGTGGGGGGAAGGGAACAAAACAACAAAAGACAAAGGACTGTCTAAAAACATAAAGCCAGAAATCCCAGCTACAAATAAAGGATAGGGTGGAGAAAGTGCTTTTGGAAGAGCATATACAAAGACAGAAGTGAGAGATGTGGGGGAAGTGAAATTGAACATTGACTAGGCAGACAGACTAAAAGGCTTAATTCAGAGAGAGAAAGAGGAGAATATGGTAGGAGGTGAGGAGAAAAGAAAACAGATAATGCTACCCAAAGAAACTATATAGTCTGATTATTCTAGAGAGAGACAGAAAGGAAGGTAGCATCAAGAGAGTGTATTAAGTATAACTTTTTAGGCAAACCAATGTCCCATGTGCCCAGTCCAGGGAAGGGGAGAGATAAGAATGAGAAGGGAAAATATATCTGGATAGCAAGAATTGATCTAATCACGGCAGTGCATCAATGTTGGTGTTAGCAGAACTCCTGGAAAAAAAAAAGGCAGCTCTCCAGCGTGGATGGTCGTGGTTTGGTGTAGGCAGGTCTCACCTCCACTGCGGTCACCTGGGCCACTCCCCGAGACCCTGCCTTGGTGGTTGTGGGGAGAAGAATGGTGGCGCCCCAGTCCCTTCTGGAACCAAGCATTGCATCCCACTCTTTTGGGTCCGATCTACCCGTGCCGGGGCAAGCCAAGTTGTATTTCCCAAGCCCTGCCTCATTTCCAGATCCTAGTACACGCACTTTAATGATACCACCCAAAATGTACTCCTGCAGGCTGGGTTGCTTCCTAGCTGGTTATCGAGTAGGGGGAGTAGGGGATCAGTTTCTCCTGGTGCTGCCTGGGATCAGGGTGCTGAGTCCAAGGAAAGCACCACAGCTAGAGAAAGGATCTCTCTCTCTCTGAAAGCCCTGCAGTTACAGATGGTATAATAGAATCCCTCTCCATCCCGGGCTGAGGTTTTTCTCTTCTCCAGAGACAGCTTTATGAGCGTTTTCAGCCTCTTTTTCTTCCCCTCATCCCTCTGTGGCTCCCTGCAGCTCTCCACAGAGAGGGCTCCCTCCCCTCTGTGCCTCTGGGTCTTGGCCCATTTTTATCTTCCCCAGTTTGCAGTCATGCACCTATGAGGCTGTCTTCTTAATAGAATCTCTCTTTTCCTCCCAGACTCTTGCAGATCAGAGTATTGTGGCTTAAGTCCTTCTTAGTTTGATAGATGCGGGTGGGTAAAAAGTATGGAGAACCCTACTTCTCCGCCATCTTGCCTCCTACCCCACACCATTCCATTTCAATAGGTCAAGCGTTCTTCAGTCTAGCTGTACATTAGAGGAGTTTTAAAAATTCTCCAATACCCTGTTTTCCCTGAAGGTTTGTATTTAGTTATTCTGGGGATGGGAGAGGGAATCAGCATTTTATTTTAAAGCTTCCCTGTGGGATTGAAGGCATGCCATGCTTGGGAATCACTAAATGGGGTGATCTCATCCAGTTAAATGACCACAAGTGACACCAAAAAAACTGGTGATTCAAATGGAGCTCTCGATACTTGAGCTGTCCCTTGAACTCCAGACTCATAAAGGATTGACTAGACATTTCCAATTTGCTGTCTAATGCTCATTTTCTTTTTTTTTTCTGTTTCTTATTTATTTTTGAGAGACAGAGAGAGACAGCATGAGCAGGGGAGGGTCAGAGAGAGAGGGAGACACAGAATCTGAAGCAGGCTCCAGGCTCTGAGCTAGCTGTTAGCACAGAGCCCGATGTGGGGCTCAAACCCACGAACAATGAGATCATGACCTGAGCCGAAGCCAGATGCTTAACTGACTGAGCTACCCAGGTGCCCCTAATGCTCATTTTCAAAGTTAGCCAGCCCAAAGTCAGCCTTTTGATTCCCCACCCAAATCTGCTCCTTGTCTAGTATTTCTTGCCTCAAAAGATGGCACATTCACCCCCTTGATTTGGACCTAAATTTAGGAGTCATCCAGAATTCTTCTCATTCTTTCATTTCTCATATCTAGTTATCAGCAAATCTCTTTGTTTCTGTCTTTCATATGAATTTGTAATATTCTAGTTTCTTACCACCTTTTTGCCAATTTCCCCAGCCTAAGCCACAATCATCTCTTACTTGGACTAGTCCCATGGTCTCCTAATTCTTGTCCTATGTTTACTCTTTCTACCACCTACATAGTCTCTGTACACCTTCAAAGTGATCTTTCTGAAAAAGAAATAAAATCATGTCACTCCCTGCTCTCAATCTTCCAGATACTTTTTGTTTCACTGAGAAGGAATCCCTTATCTTTACTATAGTTTTAGCCTTGGAAGATTGACTTCTAGTTACTTTGACCTTGTTTCTTACCTTCTTTTTTGAAACCCTTCACTCAAGATGTCACCCTGGATTCCTTGCTATTCCTTTAACACTTCACACATGCTTCTGTCAAGGGCCATTGTATCTGTTGTTACACAGATCCCAATATAATGTGTCTAGCTGTCTCATATCATTCCGATTAGTGTTTAAATGTCACTCCCAACAGGGAATGCTTCCCTAAGTACTAGATTTTAGGCAGTAACCTCTATCCCCTTATTTTATTTTATTTTTCATACCTGAGATTTTATTTTTATTTATTTTTTAAGGAAAAAATTAAAGTTTATTTATTTATATTGAGAGAGAGAGAACAAATGGAGAGCGGCAGAGAGAGAGGGAGAATGAGAATCCCAAGCAGGCTCCACACTGTCAGCACAGAGCCCTATGTGAAGCTTGAACCCATGAACTGTGAGATCATGACCCAAGCTAAAATCAAGAGTTGGACACTTAACAATCTGAGCCACCAGGTGCCCTGTAACTGACATTTTATTATGTTCACTTACTTTATTTCTATCTTCTCACTAGAATACAGTCTCCATCAGTGTAGGGAGGGGCATTATTTTCTTCCCCATCACATCTCTAGCATCTAGAATAGCATCTTGCATGTAGTAAGTATATACTCACTAAATGAATTGATGAATGTGTGGATGAATATGAGAGGAACGATTTCAGGCCAAAGGAGCATTATGAACAATTCATGGAAACAAGAAAAATTAGCTAGTTTGGGAAAAGACCATATTTGGTTCAAGGGTGCTTGGAGATGTTTAGCAAGAGATAGTTCTAGAAAGGGAGGTACAAATCAGGATGTGGAGAGCCCTAGACAATTCACATGGACTTTAGAAAATGGAAAGCCACTTGAAGATTTTTTTAGGTGGGCTGTGTATTTGATTGAGTTGAGGCTAAAAATCAAATGATTTGATAACTGAACAGAAGCAGTGGTTAAGGGAGAAGGAAGAGTTAAATATGATATTCATATTTAATGGCATCAACAAAAAGAAAGATGACAGAAACTAGTGAGATATTGTTGTTTTACTTTTAGTGTAAATGGTAGATTGGAAGTTTGGAAAAACAATCCCATTAATTCGGGATATATTGTTTAAGGTGCTTGGGAAATAGTCATGTGGATATGTTGAAGAATCATTTGTACATGAGGATGTGGAACTTGAGAGAGAAGTTGGGGCTAAAGTTGAAAGTTTGAACGTCATGCCCTGAAAGAGAAGATACATATATCAACTGGGAAGTTTTGAGATAAGAAAGGAGAGGCTCCTATGGAATCTTAGGAAATGTTAATTTATTTTTTTATTTTTTAAATAGTTTATTACCAAGTTGGTTTCCATATAACACCCAGTGCTCTTCCCCACAAGTGCCCTCTCCAAGACCATCACCCCTTTCCCCCCCTCTTCAGTTCTCAGTTTATTTTCAGTATTCAAGAGTCTCTCATGATTTGCCTGACTCCCTCTCCCTAACTCTTCCACCCACCTTCCCCTTCACATGGCCCCGTTAGGTCTCTCTTGTTAGACCTATGAGTGCAAACATATGGTACCTGTCCTTCTCTGCCTGTCTTATTTCACTTAGCATGACTCCTTCAGGGTCCATCCACTTTGCTACAAATGGCCAGATTTCATTCTTTCTCATTGCTATGTAGTATTCCATTGTATAGATAAACCACATCTTCTTGATCCATTCATCAGTCAATGGACATTTAGGCTCTTTCCATGATTTGGCTATTGTAGAAAGTGCTGCTATGAACATTGGGGTACATGTGCTCCTATGCATCAGCACTTCTGTATCCTTTGGGTAAATCCCTAGCAGTGCTATTGCTGGATCGTAGGGGAGTTGTACTGATAGGTTTTTGAGGAACCTCCACACTGTTTTCCAGAGCAGCTGCCCCAGTTTACATTCCCACCAACAGTGTAGGAGGGTGCCCGTCTCTCCACACCCTCGCCAGCATCTATACTCTCCTGATTTGTTCATTTTAGCCACTCTGACTGGTGTGAGGTGATATCTCAGTGTGGTTTTGATTTGTATTTCCCTGATGATGAGTGATGCTGAGCATCGTTTCATGTGTCTCTTGGACATCTGGATGTCCTCTTTGGAGAAGTGTCTATTCATGTCTTCTGCCCAAGGAAATGTTACTTTAAAAGGTGGTGCAGGAACTGAAAACATGGGAAAATCAAAGACTGTTCAGAGAAATAGGAGCAAACCTCCATGGACTGTAACACAATGCAACATGTTACATTTGGAGAAGTTAATCATCAGTTTACGTACTGCATAGAGTTTGAGGAGAGGGAAGAAATAAAGCTTTTGATTATCAAAATGAAAAATTGTAACTCTGGTGGTGTGGGTTGGTAGCTTGGAAAAACTTGGAAGAATGTGGAAGGATAGTATCTTTATAAAGTAGTAGACGAGAGACAAGAATGTTTAAGGAGAGAAAAAAGTGGATCATAACCCCAAATGAAGCAAGATATATTTTAGAGGAAGAAACAAAAAAATTATAAGCAAGAGTAGCTTATTCATTAGGGTAAAGCCCTGTGCATCAAAGTGCAAGGTGGTTGTGTGAGCCCTAGAGATACACATGGATCATCTTCTCATCCAGGAAGGAAAACTAAGAGAAAAGAAGGAAGTGGAGAGTAGAGGAGGTGGATGGAGTAGAGGCAAGAAAGCATATGTTAAATAAAATCTCAGTAAAACTGGAAATACAAACATCTGCTTACAATCATCTAGTGACATTTTGTGCAAAGTAGGGAGTGAAAGGAGGTGGCTAACACTCATGAAAGAATTAAGATCAACATAATGTTGACACTTTTCCCTCCTGATCTACTTTCTAATAAATGGATGTATATCTTCTTACATGTAAGTTTATAAAAATGCACAAAGTATTGCATTTAAATGTAGAGTCTGTCACTGTTGTAACTTATAAAGATGCTTTTTCTTTGAATGAAGAAAGAATTTTTTTGAATGAAAAGAAAAAGGAAGTATCAGTCTCAATGTTTCTTTAAAAACAGTTTCCTGAGTGAAACGTTCATCTACTTTGATGGATTTAAAGATGATACCAGTGAGTCATCAATTCCAACAAAGCTGTGAAATATTTGCTCATAAGTAGTGAAGGGTCTCTCTTTCTTGCAAAAGAGCATCACTATAGTTTTCTTAATTGTATGTAAGTTAGGTAGAGAGCTCTAGAATTATTTCACCTAAATGAATTGATTCATATTCTCTGCTTAGAACAGAGAATAGTTCCTGGCACAAAGTATGCAGTCAGTGGATGTTAACAATAATTCATCATCATCATCATCATTGTTGTTGTTATAAAGGAGCATGTGAATTTGGATTACTAAATTGTGCAAAATAGTGATTTATCCTTTGATGGATTCGTAATAATTTGAAATATGCTGCAAAGACTTCTCACTAACTTTTTGATGTTTGATCATAAAAATTTCACCCATTCAGATTCAATGTCAAGGCACTGATCAATATTAATATAATTGATATCATGTAACTATCATATTTAATCTCATGAGAATTTCACTGCAGCTTTACATTAATTAAATATACTATTAAATTGAGGAGCTTAGCCTTCTGAAGTGAATTAGTATCCATCAAAATAACACCAATCATAATGGATTCATTAGATATTAATGTGAATGTCATATATATATATTTCCACAAAGGTTTCACTGCAGTCATTATTCATGCATTATTGTAATAAAGGATATAAATGGCAGAGTACATTGTTAATTTATTCAATGTATTTTTGTTCTTTAAAATTTTATCCTATTAGAGAAAAAGAATTCAATTTTTCTTTTATTTCAGATTTGGAATTTTTTAATATATTACAGATGAGAGTTATTTTCTTTCCATATTTCCCAGTTTTATTGAGATATAATTGACATATAATATTTTGTAAGTTTAAGGTATACAACACGTTGATTTGAAAAACTTATGTATTCCATAATGATGGCCATTACAGTGTTAGCTTACACTTCCATCATGTGACATAATTATCATTTATTTTTTGTGGTGAGAAAAATTAAATCTACTCTTAGCCACTTTAGAGTATTTAATACAGTATTATTACCTGTAATTACCATGCTGTATATTAGATCCTCAGAACTTATTTATAAGTGGATGTTTATAATATTAAACATCTCCCCATTTCTCCCATATCCCAGCTCCTAGTAACCACTACTGTACTTTCTGTTTCTATGAGATCAGTATTATTATTTTATTTATTTTTATTTTTAATGTTTATTTATTTGAGAGAGAGAGAGAGAGATGAAGCAGGAGAGGGGCAGAGAGAGAGTGAGAGGGAGAGAGAGAATCCCAAGTGGGCTCAATCCCATGAATCGTGAGATCATGACCCGAGGTGAAGTCAAGAGCTGAAATCAACCTAGCTGCCGAAGTGCCCCTGAGACCAGTATTTTTAGGTTCCACATATAAGTGAAAAGGCAGCATGTCATTGTAGGGATGGGGATGGAGTAGTGTGATCTTACTCAAGTGTCTAGTTTCTGCTAGAAGAATATGGTTTGTTTCGCAGAATCAAAACATATATCCAGGTTTAACACTAGAACTGGTGTACTTAAAATGAATAAAATCCAAATACAAGTCAAATTTTTTTTTTTTTTTTTTTTTTTAGAGAGAGCACATGCAAGTCGAGGAGAGGGGCAGAGGGAGAGTGCATGCGAGTAGGGGAGGGGATACTGACTGAGAGAGAGAATCCTAAGCAGGCTCCACACTCGGCATGGAGACTGACATGGGCCTCAATCCCAGGACCTGGGGATCATGACCTGAGCCCAAATCAAGAGTTGGATGCACAAATGACTGAGCCACCCAGGCAACCCATGAGTCAGTTTTTTGAGTATTAAACAGTTCATATATCTTCAGAGTTGGATTCGTATTTGGTGATCCCAAAATAAGGACTTATGCCTTAGATAAATCTTAAGCTCTGATTTTCAATATTTCCCTTTATGATCGTAAATATCAATTACATGACTTAAAAACTGCATATACTGCATATAATAGTTATCACATTACACTACCTAGAGGTACAGTGAATATACTGACCTATAATCATTTTTAGCAACTGGCCCATCTGTTACTCTTAGGGATAACCAAGTAGAAGCTTGAATTTTATGGTTGGCATTTTTTTTTCAATTTGAAGGCTACAAAGTGCCAAACCCTATTTTGAAAACAATAAACTGACAGAGATCTTCATTCCTTGAGGGGAAATGCTCTATGTTATGCTTCATTTTGATTTAAATCTACTTTTAGACCTTGAACAACACGGGTTAAAAATGTGTATATAACTTTTGACTCCCCCCAAACTTAATTAATAGCATACTGTTTACTGGAAGACTTACCAATAACATAAACAGTCAATTAACACCTAGTTTGTATGTTATATGTATCATATACTGTATTCTTACAATAAAGATAGAGAAAATAAAGTATTGTTACAAAAATAATAAGGAAGAGAAAATACATTTAGCATATTATAATGTGTTTATTGCTACCATAAGTTTACACTGTCTACTCATAACATGAACTGTCAGTTTTATATGACTGCATCAATATTGTCTTATATGACATAAAACACTATAGTGTGTTCTACTTAAGAGCTAACACTAGGTATCAAAAATGAAAAGATAGTGTGAAAAAAAGATTTATATTTATTTACAGGTATTATAATTCATGCATTACCAAAGAAGCAGCAATATCATTGCTTTATGGTAGCCTAGTTTCATTGATAAGATTGCTTCATGTTAGCCTAGCCTATACGTTAATGAATGAATCATTATAAAAATTTTTATGGCATATAGTATTATAGTCATATTCATAATACAAAATTGGAAACATTACTACATTAAGAAAACACTTACCTATGATGATAGGCTGATACACAGTTTCTCCAATTACAAGAGAGGCATAGTGTATGTTAATGTAATTCTTTGAAAGCAAAGTTAGAAAACAGTAATAAAACTAACACATTATTAGTTTTATATTAAGTATCACTCACCTTATTCCTGCATAAGGATAGGCTAATAACCACTTCCATACAAGACTTGCATACAATGTTCTACATGATGGATACTTAGGCGATGGTGATGACAAAAAACATACATTTCTTATCATACAATGATTAGATTTTCAGATGAAGACACACATATACAACAGATAAGTTTAACTGTATGGCATGATAATTATTTACTATTCATTAAGTCCCAGTGGATCATCATCAAGATATTCATCCTTGTTGTCTTCACGAGTGGGCTGAGGAGGAGGAGGAGGACGAAGAGGAGGAAGTGGACAGTGATCTTGCTGTTTCAGAGGTGACAGAGGCAGAAGATGGGGAGGAATGAAATGAGAGGCATGGGAGTCAGGCACAGTCAGTACAACTTTATAGAAATACATGGCAACTTCTGTCTGATTCTTTTGCCTTTTCATGTCTCTAGAAACATCTAAAAATATTTTCATATGGTACCAATCCTTTTGCTGTGTGGCTTTGCTACAGTGCCCATCTCATAGAAGGGTCCACGGTGTACGAGAAGTCTAAAGCACTGCAGAATAATTGAAACCCTCTGCCAGAGTGTCTAATGTCAATTTGTTTTCAGGCACCACTACCTTCGTGTCTTCTTCCTCATTGTCTGGCACTGGTTTGGAAGCACTCATCTCCAGCAAGTGGTCTTATGTTAATTTCTCTGGTGTGATGTCTCTTAGCTCTTGAACTTCTCCAAGATCCATATCTTGAAACCCTTTATCCTCTACCTTTTTGCCATAGCCACAGTCTCTTACATGATTTCCCTGACTGGCTCTGTATAAATCCTATGAAGTCATGCAAAACATCAGGACACAGTTTTCTCCAGTAGGAATGTAGTGTTTCAGGCTGACGGCTTTCATGGCTTTTCCTGTAACAATGGCATCTTCAGTGTTGTAATCCTTCCAGACTTTCATGATGTTCTCTCTGTCAGGGTTCCCTTTCTTAGCATTGACAATACTTCCCATACAGCCTGTGTGCAATGAACCTTAAAGGTCCATATGACCCCCTGATCTAGAGACTGAATTAGAGACCTTGTGCCCAGGGACAAGAAGACCATTTTGATGCCTTTGGTGTTGAACTCATAGGATTCTGGGTGGCATAGATAGCATTGTCCAATATCAAAAGAACTTTAAAAAGTAGTACCTTACTGGCAGGGTATTTCCTGACTTCAGGGACAGGCATTGATCGAACCAGTATGAAAAAAGGGTTCTTATAGTCCAGGCTTTCATATATAACCCAAAGATTGACAGCCGGTGTTCATCTTTTCCCTTCAAGGCTTTATGGTTAGCAGCTTTACAAGTAAGGGCAATCCTGATAATAAACTCCATTGCATTTGTGTTACCAAACCCAAGTTTGGCTGCTCATTGCTAAAAAGGCCAACACTCAAGAGACAGGTTTTTTTTTTTAATGTTTATTTATTTTTGAGACAGAGAGAGACAGAGTGCAAACAAGGGAGGGGCAGAGAAAGAGAGAGAAAGACATAGAATCTGAAACAGGCTCCAGGCTCTGAGCTGTCAGCACAGAACCCAATGCGGGGCTCGAACCCATGAATCATGAGATCATGACCTGAGCTGAAGTCAGCCGCTTAACCGACTGAGCCACCCAGGTGCCCCTCAAGAGACAAGTTTTGATGGGAAAGTATTTTGAGTAATTTCAGGAGGTTGGTAACCTAGGAAGAAGGCAGACCCTTGCCCAAAAGCCAACTCCCCAGTTTTTGCCTGGCCCAGGAGTTTTTAAAAAGGGTTTTGGGTAGTTAATCAGCAAAGGGAGTATAGTGGCCCCTAACATTTCTTGATTATGTTCAGACTTGAAGGTGCCAGGCTCTAAACATTGTTTTAACACTTGGAGGTTGTGCAAGGGGGTCTGGTTCCTTAGTGCCTGCGGGTTGTGCAAGAGCACACTATTCCTTATGCAAAGAGGGCAAGGTCTACAGATGTGCAAAGTCAGGTCAGTAAAGTCATTTGTGTGACCTTAAAAAAGATTTTGCTAAGAGATTGCTGGGCTAACCAGAAAGTCAAGGCAGCTTCAAACCGATTTGCTGGTCTCTGTGGCCTGGGAAAATTCTGGTCCTTCATTCCCCAAGGCCAGTGGTCTGCAAATATCAAAGAAAGCAAATTAGTTCTGTTAAGGGTCAAGGGCCTTAGGTTAGGAAAGCAAGGAGTGTGTTCACCTGAAGCAAGTTAATCCTTAAGACAGGTTAGAGTGCTGTTCTATTTGCACAAAACAGTAGTTAGTCTATGCCTTCCTGCCTTAAATCCTGGTCGTCAGTTCTCTTCCTTACTAATAAATGTCCTTTGTGGCATTACCCCCCCCCCCCGCCCCCTGGAATAGAGTAGCTTTGTCTGTACTAAAAACCTGTTCAGCCAAACAATCCTTTCTCCTCAGTGGTTTTCTTAACGGCGTCTGGGAACTTGTCTGCTACCTCTTGGTCGACATATGCTTCTTCTTCTGTTATCTTAACATTTTTTAAGCCAGACCATTTTCTAAAATTATCAAACCATCCTTTGATGATATTAAAATCTCCAGCTTTAGATCCTTTACCTTCCATTTCTTTTAAGTGGTCAGGATGACTTCCTTTTTTCTTGAATCATATAAGATTCTATAGGTATGCCTTTCTTACAGCAATCCTGCACGCACATAATAGCTGCATTATTAAAACAAGGTAAAAAGTATTTAGCAAAAAGTGCAAGGTTTTCATGCCTGCTGACATAGCTGCATCATTGGGTTCATGATTTTTCTTTTTTTACAAAGGTCCTTCAGCTGGACTCATTTATCTTGAAATGGTGGGCACCTGCGGCTGCCGACCTCGCTCTGTGGTAGATATCAAGCAATTCAGCCTTTTCTTGCAGTATCATAACTTATCTCTGCTTCTTGGGAGCAGTTCCAGCATCACTAGTGACTCTTAGGTATGTATGGGCCCATGGTGTTATTCAAGGTTTATGGTATTGTACTAAATAAACACGATAAAAAAAAGTATGCGAGAACCGCAAGAGATCACTTTTTATCGCGATACCAATTTACTACTGCAGATAATTAGCATCACATGGCTTTTTAAGTGGACGCTGCAAACGCTTGAGCTCACCGGCTTGGTGGAGGTGCTCCTACAGCAGCGCGGTAGGTACTACAGTTAATTTTATGCAGATATGATTTTAAAACCACATCGTTACCTTTGTTGACATTCCTCTCCACTATCGATGGTGCCATGTACAGTCTGTAAATGTATGCATGTTTTCATAAAATTTAACTTTATATTTTATGGTAGTAACCGATAAAATAGACTAGTATCTACATATATTTGGTGCATTCATGTGTTACCTTTCTCTTAAAAGTTTTGGTATTTCTAGGCTATGTAGTTTTCTGCAAGTTTTTTGAAAGTGTTACAAATCTCTCCAAATTTTTCCACTATCTTTATTGAAAAAAATCTACGTTTAAGTGAACCAACAGAGTTAAAATCTGTGGTGTTCAAAGGTCAATTGTTTTTTTTTAATTTTTTAATGTTTGTTTATTTTTGAAGGAGAGAGACAGAGTGTGAGCAGGGGAGGGGCAGAGAGAGAGAGAGAGAGGAACACAGAATCTGAAGGGCTTCCAGGCTCTGAGCTGTCAGCACAGAGCCTCATGTGGGGCTCAGACCCACGAACCACGAGGTCATGACCTGAGCCGAAATCGGACACTTAACCGACTGAGCCACCAGGACGCTCCAGTTGGAGTTTGTTTTTACCTAGTCAGAAAACTATATATTTTCTGGTATCCGCGTGAAGAAATCCTTTTAGTGAACAGGATTTATTCATCCACTAAGCAAATCTCCTCTATTTCATAATTGCAAATGCTACAGTGTGTGAGAAATGCAAAGCCTGGAACCCTAGTTTGTGAATTTAAGGGCAGGAGGCATAATTTTGATCCCTACTCTGATTTTATAGCCCTCCTATCCTAAGCGAAACAAGTTTTTTGGTTTTTCTTTTACCAGAAGCCAACCTAGAATTTTCTGCAAACATAGACTGCAACTTGGGATCTAAAAAAAGACAATAGAAAGAGCATAATCAAAATATTTTTGAAATAATGGTTGATTTTATTAGCTGTGCTCCTGATTTCTAGGCTGTAGAAGGTCTTGATTCTCCTGCAACTACACAAGATTCTGTAGATGAGACTAAAATTGCTGTGAAGTTCCTACATATTTTGTCCACAGAGTGACAAATAAAATTAAAATGAAATTTTATATAAATCAAATTTAATTAGCCAGTAATGGTGTATGTTTTAGCAATAAATTATAATCATTTTTAGCCTGTTTGGTGATACGTAGGGTTTTTATTTTAAACTTAAAATTTTATTTTCTTCACATTGATTTGGGACAATCAGTAATTCAGGCTAATGTCCCTTAGTCCTAAACATGAGTGGTCTAAATAATTGTGTATTGTGAAGTTATTTATCATAGTAAAACAGATGCATGACAGATTTTCCCCTCTTGCCCTCTTCGCTTTTGAATTGGTATAAATGCGCCATTATACTGAGTTGCTTATAGTTCTCCAGCTGGAGTATCCTTTTCGCATTTGTCACCGAGGATCAGCTAGTATTCGTTTGTATTTGTCAGAAAGGATCAATGAAACAATGCCTTGAGGCAGAGGGAGGGAAAGGAATGGGGCATTTAACAAACTAGTTTTTTTAATTCTCTGCTCATAGACCTCTCTCCTTCACCTTCAGTTCCTTTTCTTGAGGCAGTGTTGCCTGGAAAAGGTCTACTCTAGTTCTTTCAAAATATATCATGGCAGCAAAGTTCTTCTAGAGTTCTGATGTAGGTTGTTCCCAGAACAATAAAATGCCCTCTCTGGGAGTCTTATAATACAACACAGAGATCAAATTCAACACAGAGATCACAGTTAAAACTCGAGGAGTTGTTGTACCAGGTCACAGAGCAGTACTAAGGGAAGCCTGCCATCAGAATATGTTTTCCAAACTGAAATGAGATAGGGTTATCGTTAATATTTGCAAACATTGAGTACTTGTAGTATGCAGTGTGCTGTAGCGTGGTCAGTGAGGCGTACAGAATTGAGAAAGATGTGGTTCTTGCACTTGAGGCGTTTATAACCTCTTGGAGAAGACGTGGATACTTATAAATAACTCCTGAGATAATGAGGTGCAGAATGTGAATGGCTGAATGTGCACTCTGAATAAAGAGAAGAAGAGAGCTTCAGGGTCCCAAATTGAAACATTGCTGTTATGACATACGATATTAAACAGAGTGTATTTAATGCTAGACATTTCTATCAAGTTTTCTGGAAGCTGTGCAGTACAATATAGTAGTAACTAGCCATGTGTGGCTATTTAAATTAACAGTAATTTAAAAATTCAGCTTCTTTGTTGTACTGGTTGCATTTCTCAAGGGGTCTTTGTGAGCAGTGGCTACTCTGTTGGACAGAACAGATACAGGGCGTTTCCTTTATCGCACAAAGTTCTGTGGGACAGTGCTGTTCTGGAGCCTGTGAAGTGAGTTTACCACTCTGTATCGTAGTGTGGACAAGTGATTCTTGGAAATACTGAGGGGTCATTTCATTTTGTAAATGACAGGACTCAGATTCTTAAAAATACATAGGAATATTTTTAGAATCTAACAACAGATCCTTTAAAAGAATAGGAAATAAAAATTGTCTAAAAATGTGTCTGTTCACTTTCTAAGGATAAATTGTGGCTCTGTAGATTAGAAAAAATTGCAAATATATGTTATAGTCTGATGTTATAAGTATTATTAGTAGTAAAAGGACTTGATGGGAGTTATGGCATATTATCCTCAGGTAAATATAATTGACTTTGAGACTAGACATAGCCCTAATGCACTTGAGGTAATATTGAACATGACTGTTTCCATGGGAACGTTCCTGCAGTGCTGCTTCCTAAAAGGGACGTTCAGGGCAGTTACACAGAAGATTTGGTGGTATTTATGCAAGTGATTCATATCCCAATCAAGAATTGATTTTAATTTTATTTATTTATGGGTTTTTTTTTTCTAATTAAAAGTGAAGTAAAATCTGCATTGCAACAAGCTAGAAAATGTAGCTTTGGAATGCCAAGGTCGCTCAGGGAGGGATCAAGAGCAAGAGTTAGGTGGAAATATGCCCTGGCTGGCTGGGTGACTGGAGGCAGGCTGCACTGCGCATAGTGCCTAGATGAGTGTATTGCAGTCGGAAACCAAAGATGGAGGCAGTCCTTGTAGGCCATGTTGTGGACATGTGACGTGATGAAGGGGAGACACTTTGTGCATATAGTAAGTGGAGTTCTGAATCAGCAGAGTAGCACTTCAGAAACAAAACTTCTGCGATTCAAGAGTGAAATTGGACACAAAGGAAAAGGAAGATCTCAGAAGACGGAAATCTAGCCAGTAGTCCAGAGATTGGTCTGTCTCCACATGGCTTAAGAGTTAACACCATGTCTTCACAGAGGGCAAAGTGGATTTTGATCCTGGAACCCCACTTAGGTGTCTTTTGTGGCTGAACATATTTTGAGGAGAGGTTGGATTATTTATGTAGCCTTCACATCAAGTGATCGATTCAGTAATTATCACTAAGCCTTTTATCACTCTGAGTTCGTTCTTTTAAGCAGAAGACAGTGACACTGCTCCATGCCCCACTGGACTGAGCCTGCATGGGCTCTTCAGAAAAGAGCTGGCGAAGCAAGCAGCACCAAGTTCACATGGTTGAGTGTGTAAGACCTGATTGCATTTAACCAGCGCCACACCTCTATAAGGGGTATACTATTATTGTTCAGAATTTGCAGATGTGAAAATGGAGGCCTAAGTATATTAACATCTTGCCTGAAGTCACAGTAAGTGACAAAGCTAGAAATGAAATCCTGTTTTACGTGATTCTAAAGAAAGCCTGGATCCTGATCCCTACAACCCCCCTCTTCCTTTAATATGAGAAAAACATGTGGTTAAAAAAACCTACAGAGTCTCTTAGGCCTGTTGTTGATACTCTGATTCTTCTGTAAAATTTGCTCCTACCAGAAAACATCTGTACTATTGAAAATATTAAAATAATCATTTTTATTCCCATGGCCTTTTGGGGAAGGATTTGATTATGAAACTTTGAAACTGTGAAAACTGTAATATTATGGTTATATATATTACTTTATACACACACTACATGGCATAGAATTATATTCTAAATATATATTTAATTACAGAAAATATTTAAGTTACAAAATGTTATATAGCATGAATCCATGTATATTAAAGGAAATAATGTATAAGGCAGAAAATAAAATCTGACAGGAAATACACCAAAATATTAATACTGGTTATCTCTGAACCATAGGATTAGAAGTTATGTTCAGTATATGGGCACCTGGGTGACTCAGTTGGTTCAGCCATCAGGTCATGAGCTCACGTCATGAGCTCACAGTTTGTAAGCTTGAGTCCCGGGTCTGGTTCTGTGCTGACAGCTCAGAGCCTGGCGTCTGCTTTACATTCTGTGTCTTCCTCTCTCTCTGCTCCACCCCTGCTTGTGGTTTGTCTCTCAAAAATGAATAAACGCTAAGAAAAAAGTTATGTTCAGTTTAATGATTGATTATCTTTTATTTTTCCAAAGTTTTTGAAAATCTTCAAATATATCATAAGTTAAAAGAATTTTGTAAATCATTTGGTTAACTTTTCATCAGTATATTCTGTAATGTATTTTTTTAATGTTTACTTTTGAGAGAAAGCATGTGCACAAGTGCAAGCAGTAGGGGGAAGGGGTAGAGAGAGAGGGGGACACAGGATCCGAAGCAGGCTCTGCACTGACAGCAGGGAGCCCGATGCAGTGCTCGACCTCAAGAACTGTGAGATCATGACCTGAGCTGAAGTTGGATGCTCAATTGAATGAACTTCTCAGGTACCCCTCTGTGATGTATTTTTTCAAAAGAAGTACAAAACATTATTTTAAAAAGAGTTGTCAACCTATATTTTTCTTGTTTGCTCAGTATTTCTCTTTTCTCAGATACTTTATACTACATTTCCTATTTTCAGAAAGAAGGCATAGAGCTCTAGAAACTAACAATATTTCTGTGTCAGTCTCAAGTTCAGTCTCGCATCCTGTTGTGACCAGCTCTGAGGGTTCTCCTCACAGTGGATTTTTCCTCTTAGCCTTAGATAGGAGGGTAGGATGCTAGTGTAATTGTTAGACCATGGTATCTAAGGCTCTGAGTGGCCCTCCCACGCGTAGTTCACACAATGTAAAGTGGTGTGTACTTCCCCTTTTGGATACACACAGTTAGGAAAACCACCCCTATTGTCCACTTCCACTCAGGTGGAAGGCAGGGCCAGACAGCGCGTACCTCTTTGATTTGTCACATTAAGAAGACACATCCCGTTACCTCTGCTTGGGGGAAGAGATGGATGGCCAAGAACACTCTTGAGTCAGCAGAAACAGATGATCTTATTCTCCTTTACCTGACAGTTTATGTCAAGAATGGGAAAGACTTTGTCCCTCTTTTTTCCTTCACTAATCATCTCTGGCATGCACCTGGCTACCCAGTCTGGAATATTGTATCCTCAGCATTGAGCAGGTGTCCTGTCTGAGATTCTGAAATCTACTTTTGTGCCCTGTTTGTGGTCCTCCTGATGTATAGTTAGCGGTGCTTAACGTGCCACTTGCTGTGGTCTTTTCCTGTACGTACAGAGAATCAGATAAATGAGGCGGGGTAATTGAGACAAACTATTATTCTAGGAATTAAATCATCCGTATGCTAAAACTGTGTGCTTTTTATTTTCTTAACCTGTGTAAATCAGCATTCTGTGAAATGTGTACTGTGAAATATTAAAGTGATTAATCGCTTTTACTCAGAAAGGTAATAAGGTGCTAGGGTCATTATGATTGGAGAATGCTAGGTTATGCCAAGTTCACTAGTTTGCCTTACCCAATGCCTTTAAATTCTCTGTGTATATCTGGCTGTCAAGGAATGTGGTCATGTATGCATCATTTTCCAAACCAATTTCATCAGAGGAATTTTTCCTTTGCCAACTACATTTTTAAACAGGAACACTCTTCAGAGACATACCAGTTTACTGTAAAGTGATTCTTACCATACATCGTATGGTCTGAGGAACTGGCGATATCAGCATTACTTGGGAAATTGTTTGAAATACAGACTATCAGGCCCTGCCCCAGAATTGCTAAATCAGAATCTTCATATTAGTAACCTTCTCAGGTGATTGAAACAGACACCTTAACGACTGCAGTTCAGCTTGTTGAGTGTGTACTGTACTCAGATACTGCTAGGAATTTTCAACTAGACCATTTACTCTTCACCGTCAGACACAAACTTTAATATTCTTCCATGTCCTAGAATTAATTTTCCAGTAGAAAAGGAGCCTCACATTGTGCTGACATTGAATATTTTAAAAAAATAGACTGTTTAAAAAGAGCAGTTTTAGGTTCCCAGCAAAACTGAGGAGAAAGTACAAAATTCCCAGACACCCCCGCTCCTTCCCTCAACATGTGCAGCTTCCCCACCAACATTCTGCACCTATGTTGACACGTCATCATCACCTAAAGTCCGTACTTTACATTAGGGTTCACTTTTGGTGTTGTACATTGTAGGAGTTCTGACATATGTATGATGATGTGTCCACTGTCAGAGTATCATAGAGAAGGGGTTCACTACCCTAAATCTCTGTGTGCCATCTCTTCATCTCTCCCTCTCCCCATCCCCTGGTAACCATTGGTCTTTTTACTTTCTCAGTAGTCTTTTCCAGAATGTCACATAGTTGGAACCATACAGTATATAGCCTTTTCATATTTACTACTTTCACGTAGCAATGTGTGTTGAAGGTTCCATCATGGCTTTTCATGGCTTGATAGCTTATTTCCTTTTAGCACTGAATGACATTGTTTTCTGGATGTGACACAGTTCATTTATCCATTCATCTACTGAAGATTACCTTAGTTGCTTCCAAGTTTCGGCACTCATGAATAAAGCTGCTATAAATGTCCATGTGCAGGTTTTTGTATGGACAGAAGTTTTCAGTTCGTTTGGATAGATACTAAGGAGTGCGATTGCTAGATCATATAGTAAAAGTATGTTTAGTTTTGGAAGAAACTGCCTAGCTGTCTTCCAAAGTGCCTTTCCCACAGTTGTATTTCCTCCAGTAATGAAGGAGAGCTCCTGAAATTGAATTTTATTTATAAAGAATTTTTTAAAATGTAATTTATTGTCAATTTGGCTAATATGCAGTGTATCAAGTGTGCTCTTGGTTTGTGGGGTAGATTTCCATGGTTCTTCATGTACATACAATACCCAGTGCTCATCCCAACAAGCGCGCTCCTCCATGTCCATCACCCATTTTCCCCCTCCCCCACCCTATCTACCCTCGGTTTGCTGTCTTTAAGAGTCGCTTATGGTTTGCCTCCCTCCCTCCCTCCCTCTCTGTTTGAAATTATGTTTTCCCCTTCCCTTTCCCCATGGTCTTCTGTTAAATTTCTCAAGAGTCACATATGAGTGAGAATATATGACACGTTTCCTTCTCTGACTGACTGATTTCACTGAGCATAATACCTTCCAGTTCCATCCACGTTGCTGCAAATGGCCAGATTTCATTCTTTCTCATTGCCAGGTAGTACTCCATTGTATAGATAAACCACGTCTTTTTCCATTCATCGGTTGATGGACATTTAGGCTCTTTCCAGAAGTTGGTTATTGTTGAAAGTGCTGCTGTAAACATTGGGGTAATTTTAATAAGGATGTCAGTAACCCTTGCTTAAGGAACACCGCAGATTGACTTAATGTTCTAATTGGTATTCTTTAAATTTTACCCAAGAAAGAATTCTTATTTCATAAAAAAACATTTGAATGATACTTTATGCTTACATTTACTTGTTATTGTCAGTATGTACATAATAAAAGTTTGTACCAGAGGATAACATCAAAATATCAAAGCATACACCTACATTTGTTAAAAGACATGCATAATGTATAGTTAACTCCATTTGTAGCGTTGACATTCTTAAAATTGTAAAAAGATTATCTGTGTTACCAGTGGTTATGTTCTTAAACTTCTCAGATTATCTCAAAGTTCTCAAAATAGGTGTCTATCTGCAATGTAGGTCATATTTGTGTTTTCATATTAAAATTAGAGATCAGATTTCCACTTTCAAGGCTAAATGAAAAATACATGAAGCTTTTAGAGAACCATACTTTTTTGAAAAGTTTATTTATCTTGAGAGAGAGAGAGAGAGAGAGAGCGAGCGCGCGAGAGCGAGCACAAGAGGAAAGGAGGGGCAGAGAGAGAAGGAGAGGATCCCAGGCAAGTTCCCATGAACTGCGAGATTATGAGCTGAGCTGAAATCGAGAGTCAGATGCTTAACTGACTCACAGCCCAGGCGCCCCTCTCAGGGAACCATACTTAGTACAGTTTATAAATCCTACAATAGCACATTGTATGTGCAATAGGAAATGTACGTAAGTAATTTTAATATTGAAAGATATTAAAACCTGCAGGAAAAGTGGCAAGTTGTTTCACAGGATCAGAGTTTGGGCTCTGGATTTAGAGCAAATGGTTTTATTTTATTATATTTTTAAATATTTTACCATTTATTTTTCTTTATTTTAAAATATAATTTATTGTCAAATTGGTTTCCATACAACACCTAGCACTCATCCCGACAAGTGCTCTCCTCAATGCCCCTCACCTACTTTCCCCTCTCTGCCACCCCCCATCCACCCTCAGTTTGTTTTCTGTATTTAAGAGTCGTTTATGGTTTGCCTCCCTCTCTCTCTGTAACTTTTTTTTTTTTTTACCCCTTCCCCTTCTCCATGGAATTCTCTTAAGCTTCTCAAGATCCACATATGAGGGAAAACATATGGTATCTGTCCTTCTGTGTTGACTTATTTCACTCGGCATAATACCCTTGAGTTCTATCCACATTGCTACAAATGGCCATATTTCATTTTTTCTCATTGCCAAGTAATATTCCATTGTATATATAAACCACATCTTCTTTATCCATTTGTCAGTTGATGGACATTTAGACTCTTTCCATGATTTGGCTATTGTTGAAAGTGCTGCTATAAACGTTGAGGTACATGTGCCTCTGTGCATCAGCATTTCTGTATCCCTCAGGTAAATTCCTAGCAGTGCTATTGCTGGCTCATAGCAGAATTCTATTTTTAATTTTTGGAGGAACCTCCGCACTGTTTTCCAGAGCAGCTGCACCAGTTTGCATTCCCACCAACAGCAAAAGAGGGTTCCTGTTTCTTCATATCCTCACCAGCATCTATAGTCTCCTGATTTATTCATTTTAGCCACTCTGACTGGTGTGAGGTGGTATCTCAGAGTGGTTTTGATTTGTATTTTCCTGATGATGAGTGACGTTGACCATCGTTTCATGTGTCTGTTGACTATCTGGATGTCCTCTTTGGAGGAGTGTCTATTCATGTCTTCGGCCCATTTCTTCCCTGGGTTAT
This sequence comes from Suricata suricatta, assembly GCF_006229205.1. NCBI lineage: Eukaryota > Metazoa > Chordata > Mammalia > Carnivora > Herpestidae > Suricata > Suricata suricatta. Next base: position 28,454,303 of record NC_043717.1, read on the forward strand.
TGTTTTTCAAGTATGGAGTTTGGTGAGTTCTTTATAGATTTTGGATATTAGCCCTTTATCTTTTAGGTCATTTGCAGCTATCTTTTCCCATTCCATTAGTTGCCTTATAATTTTGTTGACTGCTACCTTTGCAGTGCAGAAGCTTTTTATCTTGATGAAGTCCTAATAGTTCATTTTTGCTTTTGATTGTCTTGCCTTATGAGATGTGTTGAGTAAGAAATTCCTGAGGTCAAGTAGGTTGTTTCCTGCTTTCTCTAGTATTTCCTGTCTCATATTCAGCTCCTTTATCCATTTTGAGTTTATTTTTGTGTATGGTGTAAGAGACTGGTCTAGTTTCATTCTTCTGCATGTTGCTGTCCAGTTCTCCAAGCACCACCTGCTAAAGAGGCAGTCTTTTTTCCATTGGATACTCTTTCCTGTTTTGTCAAAGATTAATTGGCCATACACTTGTGGGTCTAGTTCTGGGCTCTCTATTTTATTCCATTGGTCCATGTGTCTGTTTTTGTGCCAATACCATACTGTCTTGATGATGACAGCTTTGTAGTAGAGGCTAAAGTCTGGGATTGTAATGCTTCCCGTTTTGGTTTTCTTCTTCTATATTACTTGGGCTATTTGGGGTCTTTTGTACTTCCATACAAATTCTAGGATAGTTCTAGCTTTGACAAGAATGCTGGTGCAATTTTGATTGGGATCACATTGAATGTGTAGATTGCTTTGGGTAGTATTGACATTTTAACAATATTCTTCCAATCCATGAGCATGGAATATTTCTCCATTTCTTTGCATCTTCTTCTATTTCCTTCATAGGTTTTCTATAGTTTTCAGTGTACAGATCTTTTACATCTTTGGTTAGGTGTATTCCTAGGTATTTTATGGTTTTTGTGCAGTTGTGAATGGTTTCAGTTTCATGATTTCTCTTTCTATTGCTTCATTACTGGTGTGTAAAAATACAATTGATTTCAGTATGTTGATTTTCTACCCTGCGACTTTGCTGAATTCATGGATCAGTTCTAGTAGACTTCTGGTATAGTCTGTCCAGTTTTCCATGTCAGATATCATGTTGTCTGCAAAAAGTGAAAGTTTGACTTCATCTTTGCCAATTCTGATGCCTTTTATTTCCTTTTGTTGTCCGATTGCTGATGCTAGGACTTCCAGCACTATGTTAAACAACAGTGGTGAGAGTGGACATCCTTGTCTTGTCCCTGATCTCAGGGGGAAAGCTCTCAGGTTTTCCCCATTGGGATGATGTTAGCTGTGGGCTTTTCATAAATGGCTTTTATGATGTTTAAGTAAGTTCCTACTATCCCGACTTTCTTGAGAGTTTTTTCTAATAAAGGATGCTGTATTTTGTCAAATGTGAGCAAATTGGTTTCAAATCCCAGTTCTTCTAACTTATCCTCTCTGCGGCAGGTTAAGCAAATTACTTAACCTTCATGGACCTCAGTTACTCTATCTGAAAATGAGATAATGGCAGCAATTAGCACTCTGGTTTCTTCTGCTGAGTCATTATATCTAGAGTCCATGGCACTGAGCCTGGACGTTGGCAGCCCTTAGTAAGTGATACTTATGCTTACAACTATGTAGAAAAGTTTGGAAATCCAACTTTAGAACTAAGAGTTTTATAACCAAGGGACTTACTTTGGAATATCTCCTTTCTGATAGAAACCATGTGGAGAAAAAAGGAGGAATTAAAAACAAACCTCAAGCTGTGTTTTCACTGAAACTAGGAGACAGAGAATACTCACAGACTCCCAGTTGTGTGTGGATTACAACTCATGTGAGGCTAACAGAGAAGCTGATGATTGTAAAGACTGTGAGGGCAGCACTGGCATATCTCACACCTCTCCAGCAGATCGCTGCTTCTCAAGTGAGTGGGGACTCCTTTGAGTTTACATGAGTTTAAGCACCTCAAGAGCACTGGGGGAAAGAGATCAGGTTCAAAAATGTTCCTAAGTCCTGAGGGTGCAGATAGCAGACATACTCATTAAGAAATAGTGTCTTAGGGGCACCTGATGGCTCAGTCAACTAAGCCTAAGACTCTTAATTTCAGCCCAGGTTCTGATCTCATGGTTCATGAGCTTGACCCCTGCCTGGGGCTCTGTGTTCATAGCAAGGGGCCTACTTGGGATTCTCTCTCTTCCTCTCTGCCCCTCCCCTACTTGTTCTTCCTCCCTCTCTCTCTTTCTCAAAAAATGGAATGAAATAGTGTCTGAAAGCACATCATAGTGGAAGAAAGAGCTGTAGAAGACAGGGCTGGTGGGAGAAGGTCACCAGAGCCAGGCTGGGCTCTGGGAGAGCACGCCTGGCTACAGAGGTGACCATATTTAAGCCACCCACTGTAGTGACAGGGAGGGAGGAGTGAGCTGGGAAGCTAGAAATGATACCTTGGTACATCCCTGTTTCCCCTGCCCCATTTCCTACTTGAAGTCTAGGAAAATCATCCTATTAAGAAAGCTATGCCTGCACACAGGATACCATAAAATAAATCATAAATGAGCAATACTAACTCCTATAGGTAGTAGAAATACTTATCTGTAAATGGTTTCTGCACAGCAGGTGAAAATTATAATTTCACATTACAGAAAGAACTAAAAAAAAGTCGACAGAAAACTAACAGACACATACCCTCGAAAGCAATTATGCTTACGCAGGAGCACTGCAAAGCACTATCAGAAGATCTCAAAGAATAGGTGACCGGAAAACAGGAAATGATGGCCTCAAAGCAGGATATGAAATGTGTATCAGCCTAAGTCGTTCAATAGAAAAACAAAATTCTAAACAAAGACTAAATTAGAAGTAGCCCATTGAAGAACAGCCACCAGAGAAAGCACAGCAAGAGATAGGAAGTAAATGAAGAAGCAAAGTCTGTGGAAACAGAAGCCAAAAAAAGGAGGGAGACAAAAAAATTAAAATGAGAAATTCTTGTAGAATGGCTGATTGTTGATCTGGGGTTGTAGGAGGTAAGCTTAAAACATTTGGTCATAGGAGAGAGAAAGGATATTACTAAAGAAACCCAGAGAACTGTAGTAGCAGTATTAAAATACTACTAAAATAGTTCAAGTTCTCTTGCAGAAAGATGTTCCCGTTGGACAGCAAAACAACAACAACAAAAAAACTTGAGTTTTCTATAATTTTCACTGACTGATGGTGTTTTACTGACAGACCATGTTGAAATATTGTTCAGAATTAGAGAACACAACATATGTTAAACACTTTGGGGAGTCTCTGACATTTACTGAATTACACCATTAATATTAGTTCCTTTTTATACTCTTTCCCATCCTTACTTGTACAGCTGAGCATTAACAGTTACATTCCTTTTGTTTCATTCATTCTTTTGTAAAATATGTTTATTTAAATTCAAGCTAGTTAACATACAGTATACTCTTGGCTTCAGGAGTAGAACCCAGTGATTAATCCCTTACATATGATACCCAGTGCTCATCCCCGCAAGTGCCCTCCTTAATGCCCATCACACATGTAGCCCATCCCCCAACCCACCTCCCCTCCAGCAACCTTCAGTTCGTTCTCTGTCTTTAAGAGTCTCTTATGGTTTGCCTCCCTCTCTGTTTTTATCGTATTTACCTGTTGCTCCTCCTGTGTTCATTTGTTGTGTTTCTTAAATTCCACATATTTGTGGAGTCATATTTGTCTTTCTCTGCTTGACTTATCTTGCTTAGTATAATACACTCTAGTTCCATCCACATTGTTGCAAATGGTAAGATTTCGTTCTTTTTGATCACCAAATAGTATTCCGTGTGTGTGTGTGTGTGTGTGTGTGTGTGTGTGTGTGTGTGTGTATTGCATCTTCTTTATCCACTCATCAATTGAGGCACATTTGGGTTTTTCCATAATTTGTCTATTATTGATAGTACTGCTATAAATATTGAGGTGCATGTGCCCCTTGGAATCAGCAGTTTTGTACCCTTTGGATTAATACCTAGTAGTGCAATTGCTGGGTCATAGGGTAGCTCTATTTTTAATGTTTTTGAGGAAACTCCACACAGTTTTCCAGAATGGCTGTCCAGTTTACATTCCCACCAGCAGTGCAAAAGGGTTCCCCCTTCTCCACATTGTTGGTAATATCTGATTTTTTCCTGAGTTGTTGTTGACAGCCATTTTGACAGGTGTGAGGTGATATCTCCTTGTGGTTTTGGTGTATATTTCTCTGATTATGAGTGATGTTGAACATCTTCTCATGTGTCTGTTAGCCATCTGGATGTCTTCTTTGGAAAAGGGTCTATTCATGTCTTCTGCCCTTTTAGTCACTGGATTATTTGTTTTTCAAAATGGGAGAAGATATTTGCAAATGACATATCAGCTAAAGGGTTAGTACCCAAAATCTATAAAGAACTTGAGAAACTCAACACTTGAAAACCAAATAATCCTATGTTTTACTTTTTTCCAAAATAAGGATTTTTTGGTGAAACTACAAATAGTCATACATAAGGCCCCCTAGAGGAAGTTAAAAAAAAAATGAGCCATTGTGGTAGAATAAAAGGTGTCAAAAACTTGGACTCTGATTCCCAGATTAGACACTAAAGGCCATGTGTTCTTTCAGAGTTTATTTAACTTAACTTCTTTTAGCCTCAGTTTCTTCAAGTTGATTCCTGTAAAGACCTACACATCATGGTCCTGCAGCAAGTGATACTCAATGACCGCAGTGATGGCTAGTTTGATGTACTCTAAGAGTCTCAAGATTTACTGCATTAATAACACAGGTACTTTTGAGGGAAAGTACTTCCGCTCTATGCATCTCACATTCTTTATTTGTGAAAGAGAGATAATAGTAATTTATGGCCTGTATTGAGGATTAAACAATATATTCCATACAAATTTATGGCAAATGTCCAACAAATGCTACTTCTTATTATTTTAATTATTATTTCTCCAAAGAAATGACCCAGCTGTTGTGGTAGTGGTTGTTTGTTGAGTCACTTAAGAGCTCGTAGAATATGCTCTAAAAACAGTGTACCATACACCACGAAAGTGGGCTCCGAACTGACAAATCTCTGTGCCAGAGTAGAGCCTCTCAGCCCTGCTCCTGCATTAGCTTTACTACTGAGAGCCTGGAGGCCTGCTGATGGGCTCGGACATGGTATATCCTGCTCCACACAGAGAAGAGCACTGAGACTGCCATCTCCCTTTCCATCTGGGAATAACAACCATGTAGGTAACAGTCATTTTTTGTTTCCCAGGTCATTCTAAATGTTCACATGCTCAAGATACAGCAATGTTAGAGCCATACTTTGAACAGAAACATGCTGTTAATATTAATGACACATACACATGCAAAGATTCCAAGAGATTTGAAAAGCATAAGGAAAAGATCCAGCAGCTAGGCTACTTGGACCAGTGGGAGGAAGTTTGTACAACCAACTTCAATATGATCTTTTTTTTTTTTTGAGCTCTTCTCTATATGTGCTTGTGTTTTCTCCCTTCTCCCCTCCCCTCTCTCATTGTAAAATGAATAGGACGTCTTAAACAGAAATGAATTTCTAAGAGCTGCAGGCATTCAGATTTAAAGCCATGCTTTTAAACTGGATTTTTTGTTCATTAGCACTCTAGTGCCTGAGGACTTATTAGACTGCTAATGCTGATGGCAGGATCAAGGAGGGGGTAGCAGTAAAATGTCCATTTATCGTAGGGACACATTCTCTTTTCTAGTTCCCTTTCAAATAAGTTCAGAGATTGTCCCTGTGAACATCACTCCATCCATCTGTAGTTCCTGGAGCCTGATCCCTAATTTTGGCTAATGGCCAGAAATAGAAGTGTGGAAGGCATAGTGCCAAAATTGTTCTTACCTTGTAAGGAGGCAGTGAGTTTTCAAACCTAAGTTAATCTCAGTCCTAATTTTTTTTTTTTTTGAAAAGCTAGTAAGTGTCTACTCAAGGATCTAGAGCTTCTTTAGGACTAAACCCAGCTCCAAGTTCCCCCCATAAGACTAATCATCCTCTGTGAGGGCATACACATTTTGTTGTCGTAGAAAGCATGGCAAGGAACTTGACATTATTGGGCCAACTCCTGATCAATAAAAACCCTTTACTCTTCATCCTAGCTGGCAGTAACAGGGGATAGGAAATGGTTTAATCACCTTGTGAGACATGACTAATAGATGTTGTTATAAAGGAGTTTGCAATCTCATGCCTATTAGGAAGATTAAATGCTAATGATAGGGGAGGTAAGAAATTCTTTGGAAAATGGGCTAGAGGACTAGATGATATTTATGTTGAGATTTATTTGGATATGGCTGGGCCTGAGCGGGGAGAAAGCAACCTTCCAGTTTGAACAGCAATAACTGTGGGAATGCATATTATTCAAGCATAGCCCATTCTCCTGCAGGTGCTGCAGCAGTTTTGGAAAACAGTTTGGAAACCCTAGTAAGTGCTGTCCCCAAACAAAATCTGAGCCAGAGTCCGGAAGGAAGAAAAAAGATAACAGACATTGCTTTAAAAAGATTTATACTTTGTTTTGGTATGAAAGTAAGGTAATAAGTGAGAAGATTGTCATATAGTAGTGATGGGCACTCTGTTGTCCCTTATGCATTCTATAAGGAATCCCCCAACTGAGCAATTTGCTATTTTAACAGGAAGCCACACATTTCCATGCCCATTTCAAGAAGGTGGGCAGACAATGCCTTATTCATTTGTGCTACTATGTTGGATACTCCGTCTATCCCTCCAGACCTGTTTGCCTTTTCCTCTACCATGTTCTGTGCCCGCAGGCACAGTGGACACCATCAGTTGGGCTCCATTTCTCTCTGACAAAGAGAGATTCCAGAAGATCGGGGTATTTATTCTCTCAGCCTCCTCCCTCATGAGTCAGGAATCGGCAGTGGCTGCTTTCTCTGCCAAGTATTTCCCTTCTTGGTGAGTGTTACTCACTTAAACCTATATAGGCTTTCTTAGGGATGTAGTGGCTGACTCCACTTCCCTCTGGAGGACTTGTTGCTGTTTGTGCTCTCTTGTTACAGGCATTGAGCTCGCTCGCTCGCTCTCTCAAAAAGAAATATTAAAAAAAATTTTTTTTTAATGAAGCCTATTGAAAAGAAAGTCAACTTTGAGCTGCACCTTGAAGTTTGCAGGATATCTGGCTAAGAGAAGGTGTTCAGGCAGGAAATGAAATGCATGTGGTAAAGATCTTGGTTTCAGGTGAGTCATACATCATGAAAAAAGTGTAGAGACAGTGAATTAAAAGTTGAATACTTGACGGGATGTCGTACTGAAGTGGAGAGTTGAGCAAGTGAAGATTGTTAGGGTTTGGAGACTTCAAAGAGCCAGGGAAGTCTGGGTTTGGTCTCATGACTGGGTACAGTTGTCTTGCCCTTTGATGGGAGGGCGGTAGAGTTAAAACGCCAGAGAGGAGATAATGAATTGCCAATAACAGAGGTTCTATGGTGTCTTTCAAATGAGTCTAAATGCATAGGAATCAAGTAATGTTCCTTTATTCCTTCATTTTTATTATGGACTCTGGGGCATAAAGCAGGACTAGGAACCAGATTTGGAGTCTAGAAATTGTGTGGATAGATAAATGTGATGTGGGCTAGCCCTTGGGCTTTACTTCTTGGGAAACCTCTGTTTTCTTCTCCTAAATCCCCACAACCCACAGCTTTCTCTAGATAGAGATTACCGCAGAATATGTTTTGAAATTAAACCCAAACCGTTTATTATTTTGAGAGAGGTGCAGATTCTCTTTTGCCCAAATAAATATCCCTATTTCATCTGAATCTAATGGATGAAATGTGGTACGATAGTGCATTAAGTGGCAGTGTTAAAATCATGATATATTTTCCTCTCCATAAATCCAATCATATGAGTGATGTGAGCCTAACTAAATGGCAAACACTTTCTCTTGCTCGAGACCAAGAGCATCACGCATTTTGAACAGGAGCACAAGTTATAGAGCAAGATATGCCATAGTGAGGGTGGGTAACACTACAAAAATAGCAAATAACAGTTATCTGAGTGGGTTTACCACCCTAGCAAGATGTGGTTGCCCTTCTTTCTGTCATGCCTCCTTGCAGATTTTCACTCACATTTCCACTGTACTTACCAAGAGGAACTCCTAAGTCAGGCCCAAGATGTTCTATTACTAAACTGTTTTCGGAACAAACCGCATACCCCACCTGCATGCTCCAGTGCTGCCTATGTGTGTGACTGACAGGAGCCACCAAACACCCCACGCACCTGTTTTTCCACAGTAGAGAGGGAGGAGAATGTCACTGTTTCCTCAGGGAAGACAATAAAGGTAAACGTGTCACCACCTCAGACTCTGAGCAAGGCTAGGTCCAGGGAAGGAGGCTTCCAGGGCCATGTGGAGACTCATCTCCAAGTATCTCTGAGATCACAGAAGTCTTATTCCAATCTATGGTGCTATCCGTGACAGAAGTTTCTCAGCATTCTGGCAGTTTCGGGTACAATCAGCCAGACAATACAGAGTGCTCACGATGCGATGCCTGAGGCTGAGATGACGCCCAGCTGTGATTTTTTTTCCCCACCCTCTGGATAATACTCTTCGTTCTGAGTGCATTCACCGAAATAGCCTGCCAGAAAAATGGCCAGCGTGAAAGAACACACTGAAAAATCACCATTCCTGACGCATCCTGAGATCACGGCAGCAACAAGAACATACTTCCCACCGGCCAGACTAGATCAGCAGCAAGCCGGGC
>NC_043717.1:28463070-28480161 GCF_006229205.1 Suricata suricatta
CCGTCTTTCAGTAACTTCCAGTTACTCCTGTTTTTGTCCTACCCCTCTGTTCATTTTCTGTCTGCACAAAGTAAGAAGAAGCCAGATTGCTCTCATTTTTAAATCCTAATATTAATGTATATGCCCCCCAGGAAATGGGTTTGGCTCATAAGAGTTTTGCTCATTTTTCCTCTCAATATGGATGCTGTAGAGGAGGAAACCTTTTCCTTTCTTTCATTCTAGGATGTATGGTCTAATAATTAAATTGACAAGACAGATTAACAGGAGAAAAATTTAATTTTATACATACAAGAGCTCATAAAATAGGAAACTCAATGAAACAACCCGAGCAAGCAGCTCTTAAACCTTTTAGATAAACCATAAATAAATTTGTGAGGAATCAACAAGACAAAGAAATTCGGGCTAGGAGTAGTAAATTGTTGAAGAAGTCACAAGGTTTGTTTAAACAGCCTTCTCAGTCCCGAATGTCCTGTCTCCGGTGATAGGGATCTCTGTCTTCTACGTCTTGCCACAGGGAGGGGAACTTTCATGTGGGAGATTGTTTCTGGCTTTCTGGGTGGCACAGGAAGGTCAGAGCTTCCTTCTTATACCAGCTGCTTTTAAATAGCTTTAGTTCAAAACAATCAACATGATGAAGGGCCCTGTTCTGGGGCAACCTGCCTTGAACCCCACCAGCGTGACTGCAGTAGTACCCCCTTTAATCAGCAGTTTGGCTTTTCACGGTCCCAGTTAGTGGAAGCCAGTTGCACCGGAAGCAAATGATCCTCCTCCTGGCGTATTGTCACAAGGTCACTAGTAGCCTACCTACTGCTACATCATCACAGTCATTCAGCTCATTCCAAGTCATCATGTCAGCATTTCCTCAGCTCACAGCAGCATGCAAAGAAGGGTGAATGGAGTACAATAACCTCCTTTGAGAGAGACCACATTGACATAACTTTCATTACGGTATATTGTTATAATCGTTTTATTGTTAATCTACGGCACTTAATTTGTAAATTACACTTCAGACGTAATTATGGATAGAAAAATATCATAGTACATATAGGGCTTGGTACTATACATGGTTTCAGGCATCCCTTTGGGGTCTTGAACATATCCCCTGCAGATACGAGGAGATTACTATACTCAAAATGCAGGGCATTTGTATTGTCATATTTGTAGCAAAGCTCTTGGTGAGTAGCTCTTAGTTGCATAGCTGATTCCTGCAACATAAGTGGCTTTTTTTTTTTAGCATATAATTTCTGGCATGCTGAAGTTTTTGATGGGGTGGGTGGTGTGTAGAATTTAGGCAGAGATAAGGATGAGCAAAATTCAGGGTATGCTATAATACTTTACCACGTGAATTTTATCTATTTCTAAAGCATATCCAATAGCTTTAATGTAGGAGATTCCTAAACCAAAACCTGTCTACCTGCATGTTATCTTTAATATGAGCAAATGATTAAGGAGCCTTAGCTTAAGACACTTGTCATTGCTTCATGGCGTGACCCTGTGCAACCCCTCTCCCTGCTCATTATTCATATCTCAGCCATATTTCTGCAATTGACACATAACTTTTAAGTGCTCCACATATGGCAACAATGTCATGGTTTTCCACTATGGAAAGCTTTCTTCCTTGATACTTCCTATGGAAAAAATGTGGAGGAGAAAACATAAGATGGGAATAATAAAAATATTTATGGTCTCTGTGTTGCCACTCAAGTATTTTCTCCCGTATCCTCAGCTAACTCTGTATTTCATGTTATCTGCCAGAAAGTTATAAAATTTCCATGTAAACAGATGGAAAAGAAGCTTAGTAGTTCACTGAACTGAATTTAAAAATCTAGTATTTACATCTGTGAATTGATGTAATCTAACTACAAAGGAACTGCTTAATGGGTTCACCAAAGGCAAAAGAATAACATGAAAAGCCAACTGTAGTGTGATTTATTTCTCAGTCTTTTGAAGTATGACTAAAATATGACTCAGAGCCTCCTACCCTCTGTTCCACAGAGCTATTAACTCCTGGACGTAACATTCAGTAAGAATCTGAGGGAGAAGGGAAGACGGTAAATAGGTGACAGGTACAGGATTGTCTCTTGTCTTACAGCATCACTGAGCCCTTAAGGGGCACTCACAGATCACAGTTGGCTTCCTGTACCCTTGTCATTTAAGCAGGAGAGGCCAGGAGGAGGAAGCCTTCTATTGAAGGGATCTTGGACAAGCTTTGTTTGCTTTGTTTGATTCTGACCTATATTCTATATTCTCTATTAGTAACACCTAGAAAATTGAGCACAGTTACATTTAAACATTATTAAAACCATTTTTAAAGCAACACAGATATACACTTGGTCACTGAAGATAGAGGCTTCCCTCTATTTAAAAACAAATTATTCTCCTTCCCTTGTTATTTACTTTGATACTTGAGTTGGTACTTTTAGTCTGTGTCCTACTGTTCCAATGAGGAGGTCCTGGTGCTAAAGACTCTGGTTTGTAATCCAAGACTTCATGCTACAGCTGCTGGGGTTACCAAAGGAGGGTATAGGGATCAAAGAAATTTACTCATGCCTATGAGATGGGAATGAACAGCTGATTCCCAGAGCGAGAGCTAGGCCACCTCAAACTGGAGTCATTCATCCAAAGAAAGAGCTGATGTGTCAGCCAGGATAAGGGTGATTGTCAAGATAAAAGGAATTCTCATGGCCGAGCAAAACAGCAGAGTGGGTACCTACTCAGAACCGGGGGGATCTCAAAGAAGTTATTGGAAATAGAACAGGCTTTGGCTCCATAATGAACAAGTAGGTCATTCTTCACTGGGTGTTGGTGATTTAATGATGGAGTAAAAGATTCCCCACAATAAAATAGGCCTAAAAGAGGACTTTAAGAGAATTCCAGTGACTTATTCTGCTTCCATATTTCTTTTTTTTTTTCTTGGAAACTGTTATGAAAGTATGATCATTCTTTTTCTGCCATTTTCTGTTTTGTTTATTTTTGTTTTGGTGGTGTTGGCTTCAAGTACCCTCCCGAGAGAGTGAAAATTAATGAAAAGGAATTTGAAATGCTTTTGCACAGATGACTTTGGGATATTTTTGCCACCCATAAGTATTTTTACGTTTTATCCATTTTTAAAACGTAGAGACCCTACAGTTAATACTACTTATGCTTTTGTAGGAATTTGACAAATGAATACAGTAGCATAACCATCACCAGAAATAAAATACAAGTTATTTCAACCCCATGATACTCCTCGTGCTGCTCATTTCAAATGACTTCCACACCAGCCCCTGGAAAATTGGTTTTTTCAATGTTTCTATACATTTACCTTTCCAGAATGTCCTGTAAATGGAGTTATTCAGTATGTAGTTTTTTGGGTTTTGTTTTGTTTTCTTTTTTTTTTTTTTTTTTTTACTCTGGCATCTTTCACTTGAGATTTGGCATATTAGTGATTAGATTATATAATAATAATAGATTAGATAATTAGATTAGAAGCCATGCGCATCTGAGGTTCATTCCTTTTATGACTGAGTAGTATTCCATGTTATAGATGTTTTATAGTTAATTCATCCATTACTTGACTGACATTTAGGCTCTTTCCAAATTTTGGTACATATGAATAAAGTAATTTTTCATTCCCTTAAAATATTTTCTGGTGTTCCTTGTGACTTCCTGTCTGATCATTTACTAAAATCCTAAAAAGAATTTTAGTTAATTTCATTATGGTCAGAGGACATACTTTGGATGATTGCCATCCTTATAAAATTGTTAGGGTTTGTCTTATGACTTAAGGCGTGATGGGTCTTCGTGTTTATTCCATTTGATGTGAAAGAATGTATTTCGCTGATGCTGCGTGGTTTGTTCTAACATGGGAGTCAAACCGAATTGGGTGTTATATGGTAATCTGTTGTATAATGTCACATAGATTTAAATTTTTGCATAATTTAAAATGAAAGTATGTTAACTGAATAATTAGACAAATGAGTACAATGGAACAACAAGAAATTACTAGAAGAAAATAAGATACAATAATTTCAATGTAAAGAGCTTAAATGGAATCAAGTTGATAAATATAAAAGAATCACAAGATACTTAGTATTGCTTATAAAACAAAAATGGATAGTGGAGTATTGATCTCAGACAAGTTAGAACTCTTGGTGAAGGCATTAAATAGACCTCAATTTTCTGTTGATGAAAATTTCAGTCCAGGAAAACAAACACAGTGGTCTTGAATCTTTTGTGAGTTCAAGCCCGACATTGGGTGTGGAGACTACTGGGAAAAAAAAAAAAAGATAAGTAAATGAGTAAAATAAAATACTTAAGGTGAAATATGAATAATCATTTTAAGGAGAAATTAACCAGTCTACCATCTTAGTGGGACATTAGTGTGCGTTAAAAAGTGATAGACTAAGTAGACCAAAAATGATTAATGATATTGAAGATTTAAATAATATGAGTAAGAAATATGAGTAATTCGAATAAAAATTTTTCAAACATGTTTGGAAAAATCAACTCTGAGCAATAACTCAAAGCAATCTCAAAAAATTAGAAAACAGGAGAAAAAAAAGGAAAACCTCTAAAAGTTACATTAACTTAATGTAATGCAATAAAAATTGAAACTACAACAGGATAACTCTAAACTCTAAACTGTACTTTATAAAGGTTAATACATAATAATAATTATTAGTATTGTTATTAATGATGGAAATTATAAATTTAAAAATGAAGAAAAATGAGAATACTTCATATTGAAGTGTTAAAGTAATGCTACAGAAGAATTCAGGAAAAAAAACTTAAAGCCTCAAACATTTTTGTTTTAAAAAAGGACACCTAAGTGGCTCAGTTGGTTAAGTGTCTGACTTCAGCTCAGGTCATGACCCCCTGGCTGGTGAGTTTAAGCCCCGCATCTGACTCTGTGCTGACAACTCAGAGCCTGGAGCCTGCTTCAGATTTTGTGTGTCCCTCTCTCTCTCTCTCTCTGCCCCTCCCCACCCTCTACCCTTCCCCTGCTCACTCTGTCTCTGAAAAATTTAAATTTTTTTTAATTAAAAAAATAAAAACGTGTTTGGCTTCAAATACATATTAAAGTATATTTCAAATATATAAGATATACAAGCACAATGAAACTTTTAAAAAATTAGTAAGAAGATAAATAAGCGACTTATTGGAAAAAAGTTGATAGAGAAACCAAAAGTTGTTTCTTTGGAAAGATCAGTAGAATAGTTAAATTTTATTTGGATTATTTTGAGTGTCTGGGCGAACAGAGAAAGAGAACACAGACAGAAGGAGAAGTGACTCATAGCCAAATGTATGGAATATGCTGTAACGTTTTTGAGAGTGCATGTGTGTGTGCATTCATGTTTAGGAGAAGGGCAGAAGGAAAAGGAGAGAGAATCTTAAGCAGGCTCCACATCTAGTGTGGAGCCTGACAAGGGCCTCAATGACTGTGAGATCATGACCTGAGCTGAAATCAGGAGGTGGACGCTTAATGGACTGAGCCACACAGGCACTCCAGGATATATAACATTAAAAAAAAATAGTTCCTTCTAGTATATCATTAAAGAATGTGAAATTTTAGAGAAATTACTTTTTTTTCCTGAGAAAATATCAGTCACTCAAATTAGGCTGAAGATATAGAAAACTTGGGTATATAAGCTATCAGGCAATAAATGGAAAAGCTGGTAAAATTTCTTCCCTAAACAGACACCAAACCCACTCATTTTTTAAAGATCAGTCCTACTAATCCTTTAATGATGGTGGTATGTGCAGTTTTTTTCAGGGCATACAAAAAGAGACTGACATTTTTCACATTCATTATTTGAGGCTTGCCTACGACTGAGACAATAAATCGATAAGGACAGATCACACACAACACACAAATAAATACATAAATGCGCACATTCAGAGAGATACACCATTCAGACAATATCAATAAAGGCAAAATGTTCTAAATAAAATACTAATACACTGTGTCCTCTCTGTATTAATATAAACGTGTTTATTATAACATTGACTCAATATTGAGAAATCCATTAATGCACACTGCTACATTTTGAAACTAAGGGAAAAACAAATGTTAAAATATCTTTTAAAACTATCCCTTATCTCTATTTTTTGTAAGGAAAAAATAGGAACAAAGGAAATTTTCTTAATTTGATCAATCATATCTACCAAATTTGATCAAATACTACAATCAAATCTTTGAACACTAAAGAATGCTTGCACTTAAAAATCAGGAGCAAAACAAAGTTGATTTTTATTTTCAAATATTACCTACATTATTCCTGGAAAAAAAACGAAAAAAGAGGAGCATGCGTGTTACAAAGGAAGAGAAAAAACTGTCATCCATAGTAGATTGTATGATTTTCCATGTATGATATTCAAAGGAATTAAGTGAAAAAGTGATTACAACTCTTAGAAAAATTTATTAGATGCCTGTGTACAAGACAAATATACAGAGTATATTTTCCTGCATACTAGCACCAATACTTATTTTAAAATGTAATTTGGAATTCAATAATAAATATGACATACTAGGGGCGCCTGGGTGGCTCAGTCATTTGAGTGGCTTCTGCTCAGGTCATGATCTCAGGGTTCACGGGTTAGAGCCCCATGTCGGACTCTGTGCTGACAATTCAGAGCCTGGAGCCTGTTTTGGATTCTGTGTCTCCCTTACTCTCTGCCTCTCCCCTGCTCATGCTCTCTCTCTTTCTCTCGAAAATAAACATTTAAAAAAATTTTTTAAAGAAATATGACGTACTAAAGCTATCGACCCAAATTATCGAAGACTTTTATAGCTATATGGATAAGGCCCTATTGATGGGTTGTAAAGGGGAAACGTAAAAAGAGGAAAAAGAGCTTTAAAAAATTTTTATGTCTTTATTTTATTTTGGGAGAGAGAACAGAAAGAGAGACAGTGAGTGGGGAAGGGGCAGAGAGAGGGAGACACAGAATGTGTAGCAGGCTTCAGGCTCTGAGCTGTCAGTGCAGAGCCAGATGCAGGGCTGGAACCAACAGACTGAGGGATCATGACCTGAGCCGAAGTTGGACGCTTAACCAACTGAGCCACCCAGGTGCCCGGAAATACAGCTTTAGATAGGAGACTTACTGAAAGTAGGCTTAACTCCCTATCAAAACCCTGGCAAAATTCAAGCTCCTTGGCTTAAATGTACTGCAAACTTCATGATTCTTATTAAAATATAGTGGAAATGGAGCAGTTGAATTAGTGTAAAATGCAGTTTTAATAGAAGAGTTGAATATAACTTGATAGGATTCTCAAATTAAAGATTACATAAAGCTAACTATATATAATTAAAAAATGAAGATTTCTCTATGTCTAAAGATTTTATAAACAATAATTATTAAAAGTTTGATAGTACTAAATATGAAAAGTAGGACAATGAAACAGTAGAAAATCCACTCATTTGTATATATACATATATATGTATACATATATGTTATATATCATTAAATGGTATGTAATAATTTGGCCATACACTTGTAAACACATGCACATATACATACACATACATATTTTATGTATAGTGTATATGTAAATTTTAATAAGTGGTTAAAATACCTTTTTTTTTTTATCAGTGGGCAAAGGAAGGGATAGTCAGTGTTTTTTAAATAATCTGGCCATACTCCTGGAAAGACAGTGTACATTATGTACATTATGTACCTCACCTCATGGGTGAGAATACATTTTAGGTAGATTTTAGACTTAAATAATTTTTTATTATGGTTAGATGACAATATAGGACAGTGTTTTTTTACTATCCTTGAATTTATCTTCTTAATTGACACTCCAAATCTCCAAGATCGTAAGGAAAACAAAGATTTAAATTTGATTATATAAAAAGTGACTATCTTTGTCTGATCCAAGCAAAACAAAGATAAAAATTACATGTAAAGCAAACAAAAGTATTTGCAACATACTCGGGAAAGGATCAGCCTTCATAATAATATTGAGGCATTATAGAACTACACTAGGGAAAGCAGTAATATTCAATTCGGTTCCATAAGTTAAAACAACAGTCGCTTAAAGCTATAATCAGGAAGAGACCCACAGAAGTTTTCAAAGGGCCAGTACATTTCTGGAAAGATCTTCAACATCACACGTAAGACCAGGAATGCATATTCATGTTTGTCACACAGTAAAGAGGTTTTAAAGTTGGACGGTATAGGCAAGGGGAGCAGCATATACTGATTCTCAGACAGTGTCGATTTAAGTATATCTTGGTCCAAACCCTGTGTGAGATATTGGCAAAATTGCCTAAAGTTTTAAATGGGTGTGCATTGATCCAGCAATTCCAGTTCTGGATATCTACGTTAAAAATCATTAACAGCCGGATGCCTGGCTGGCTCAGCTGGTAGAGCAAACGACTCTTGATCTCAGGGCTGTGAGTCCCAGCCCCATTTTGGGCATGAGGCCTATTTAAAAAAAAAAAAAAAAAAAAAAAAAAAAAAAAACTTAAAAAAATCACTAACAGTGTGCTTAGTGATATATAAGTTGTTTTAATAATAATCATCCCTAGATTGTTATAGTTACCATTTTGACCGAAATGCTGAGTTGTTACTGTGAAGAAAGGGTGACTTTATATTTTTATTCCATTTTCATCTGTTCTTTTTGAACATTTTAAAAGCCTTTTGAAACAATTTGACATCTCTCAGTACATGTGTAAATCTTACTGTCTTGAGAAATTGTTCAAGCTGGGTAAGTGGAATATAGTGGGTTTCATTGATTTTATTGCCTCTTTGTAATTTGTTGCTGGGGCTAGGGAAATAAGTGTAAGTGAAAATATTATCTAGAGTTGTAGATATTGACGTTTATTAAAAATGTTATTTAAATAATACATTGATAGAGGAGTCCTACAATTTTTGGAAATGCCTTCTGTGCCAGGGAGAGATTCTTCCTTTGTTAATGTCAGAGGCTGCACAACTCCAAGTCCTGCTCTGGTATCACACACACAGAATGACTTTTAGGATGGAAATTAGAACAGAACTGAAAATGGGAAATGGTATTTTTGACAAGTGAATATTTCCAATTTATGTACTGCATTCTGGAGCTAAAAGAAAAGTAATAGAAATTTCTTTCAAATTCAGATTAGCTTTTCAGCCAGGCTTATGAAATTACTACCATCATATCAGCATTGAGAGGCAGAATAATTTTGGTTTAAGCACTTATTTTTTTAGGACCTAATTATATTCTGTTCTGACTTGTGCATTATTATTTTAAATGATATGTGTCCACAACGTTTAATGGTCTGTTATGTTTTTGCCACATTATAAATATGAGGTGATCATAAGTAAATGTCACCTGGTTATAAATATCAGGTGATGTGATTTTAAAAGTGAAGTCCAAACAACTCTACAATTCACAAGTATAAAATTACTAAAGGAAAGGGACCTCGCCAAGAGAAAGCTGAAAAGTGCAAGGTCATAATACTATCTAATGTTATCTTGAATAAAAACAAGAAATCTATTTGTAAACCTTTCTGATTGATACCTGTATCTTAGAATTCTGAAACTTGTATTCAGTGCCTTGTAAGAACCTAATATTTAATTTAAGACTTCAGAAGAGAGAAGGAGATCTTCCCTATGTTTGGGCTATAGATTTCATAAAACAGCCATTTTACATCCCCAAAAGCAGTGAATAAAAGTTTCCATTATTGCATTTTCCTATCATCACTTGGTCACATCAGGCACTTTAAGTAGGTGTGGATCAGACTGATATACAATGAAATTTTCTTGTAAGAATTTATTTTTCTGGTTGGTGAGGACGTAGAGCAACTTGTTTTATGCCATTAGCCATTCAGGATTTTTATCCTGTTAAACATACACACATGCGTCCGTGCACATATACATATAGTAAATATTTTTTATATATCTATATATTTATATCTGTATCTTTATTTTATATGCTAATACTGAACTCATTAGAATTAGAATCATTCCAAGCATCTTTTCTTACACTGTTTGGCTTATATTTTAACTTTGTTTATGGCATCTTTAGAAATAGTTTAATTTTGCCAAAGGTAAATTCATAATTTTTATTTCTTCTCAACTCCTTGTTTTGATCTTTTTCCTCTCCTTTCCTGCCTCAGTGTCATTACTATATTTGCTATATATTTAAATATTTTTATGTTTTAATTCTTCTCATCAGGTTTCAATTCATATTAGGCTTGTGTAGTGCATGTAGTGAAAAAAACGTTTTTCCATATCAATGGCCAGATGTATTAGTATCCTTTAAAAAGTCAAATGGACCAGGGGTGCCTAGGTGGCTCATCTGGTTAAGCGTCCCTCTGACTTCAGCTCCAGTCATGGTCTCAGAGTTTGTGAGTTCAAGCTGTGTCAGGCTCTGTGCTGACAGCTCAGAGCCTAGAGCTTGCTTCAGATTTTGTCTCTCTCTCTCTCTCTCTCTCTCTCTCTCTCTCTCTCTCTCTCTCTCTCTCTCTCTCTCTCTCTCTCTCTCTCTCTCTCTCTCCTCCTTTTCCCCTCGTGCTCTGTCTCTGTCTCTCTCAGAAATAAGTAAATATTAATTTTTTTATTTGAATGGAACATTCTCCCTGCCATGCATTCATAGTGTAACCTGTCTTATACCAAATTCTTGGTGTGTATGCATATATGTATATGCACGTTAACATATTTATAGACTATTTTGGTCATTGTTTTATTGTTTATCCCTCAATTTTTGCCAACATCACGTTTAAAAAATTACTGTATACTTTTAATAAGCCATGTGTCTTGTACAGAGTGTCCCTCCTAGACTTCTTCAAAATTATCTTGCTATTATGGCCCTTTTAAATTTCCATATGTATTATCAGAGCAGTTTAATTCCTACAAAACTCCTGTTTCTTTGAAATGCATTGAACTCATAGATGAAGAAAACCTTGATATCTTTACAACACGTGTGGCCTTTGTGTCTACGCCATAATCTACCCATCTGAAGATGTTAGCATTTACTGTGTCTGTCTGTAGCAATGAACTTTTATTCACTTGTCCATTATGTCTGACATTTTTATTAGATTTATTGCTGGGAGTCTTTTAAAAAATTTTTTTTGAAGTTTATTTTTGAGAGAGTGAGCATGAACAGAGGCTTGCAGAGGGGGAGAGAGAGAATCCCTGGATGTCTCATATATTGCCAATGTTATTTTTGTAAATAATAGGTCTAGGGGCGCCTGGCTGGCTTGGTCAGTAGAGTATGTGATTCTTGATCTTGAGGTTGTAGGTTCAAGCACTACATTGGGCATAGATTACTGAAAAATAAAATCTTTAAATAAATAGGTCTAATTTGGTTGCATACATTTTCTGATGGTATTGAATAGACAATTGATTACTTGAGAAGTTGTGAGTATGCTTTAGGCAAAACAAGATGTGATAGTGCCATACCTCTGGGAGCTCATATGACCATAGGCCTGAAGGAGATGGATCTAGCTGTTGAGAGGAGCTGTGGATTCCCATAGAATGGGAAGCAGGCAGCCCACAGGAGTCTGTGGAGGGAGGTTGGGGAGTGTGCCAGGAAAAACAGTACTCTGCCCTCACACAGCTTTTGCCCTCCATTTTGTTGCCAGTATCTCTCACTGGCTGAACCCAACTGAAAGCCTTAGGGCTAGGGAAGCTATGGATTCAGGCCATAAAGAATAGATTTGGAGTACAGAGCAGAGTGTAGAAGGATCCAGAGTGGATCTTGGGGCAAAAAGGAACTATACAGCACTCCTCTATTTGTATTAATCAGGGTTCTCCAGAAAAGCAGAACCATTAGGCTATAGGTACTGGGTCACATACTTATGGAGACTAAGAAGTCCCATGATCTGCCTATACGACCTGCCTGGAGACCCAGGGAAACTAGTGGTTTCCTTTGAAGCCCTTAGAGCCAGAGAGCCAATTGGTGTAGTAATTCTAGGCCAGGTCAGATGGCTGAGACACCAGCGCCGTTTGGCAGAGAACAAATTGAACCTTCTTTCACCATTTTCTTGTATTCGGACTTTGAACAGAATGGCAGAGGCCCACCCACATTGGGGAGGGCCATCTGCTTTAGTAAGTCCACCAGTTCAAATGCTAACCTCTTCCAGGAACAGCCTCACACCCAGAAGTAGCATTTAACCAGCTATCTGGTCATCTGTTGACCCAATCAAGTGGACCTAAAATTAACTGTCACAGTGATTTACACATTTTAACTCAATCCTCACAATACCCCTATGAGAGGAATACTTCTATGTTTACTTTATAAATGAAGAAATCAAGGTCCAGACAGGTTAAGTAACTTTACTGAAGTCTCATAGTCAGTCTGGTGGAGCTGGGCTTTTAATCCTGGCCAACAAATTGCCAAATCCATACTATATTCCTCTTATGTTTTATCTGTTAATGGTGAAATAACATTAATGACATGAATAAATATTGCACTATTCTTTTCCTTACTAGGTGAAATTTTGATTAAAATGAAATTGGGACAGTAAAATACTGGGATATTTTACATATTTATGATACTGTGTCTTCCATATCACAGTCTTCTCTATTCATTTAGCTTTTCTTTAATAAGAAGCTTTGCATTTAACTCTAAAAAGGTCTTTTACAACTTGTCTTAGATTTATTGTTAGCTTTATTTTTATTGTTACTGTAAAGTTTTTAGGAATAAATATAGGATTTATGTGTGTATAGATTGGGGTATAGTTTATTTTTGGTATATTAATTATTTCCCACCAAACTTGCTAAACACTCATAGTAATTGTGTATATTTTGAGTTTCTTTAGAAGGCAGTTGTCTTAAGTGAATGATGACAATTCTGTGTTTTCTTTTCCAGCCACTGTGTAAATTGTTTTTCCTTGTATGTGATACTGGCTTAGGCCTCCATTACAGTGCTAAAGAGAGGAGGTGATAGCAGGCATTCTTGTCTCATTCATTATCTTAAAAGGGATATTTCCTTCATTTCACCTTGACTTTGAAATTTGCTTTTAAAGAAGTTTCTTTATATACCAAATTTGCTAATATATTTTAAAAAATCAAATGTATTTAAATATTATTGAAATTCATATGGGTTTCCCAGTAATTCTGTCACTGGGGTGAATTAGATCCCTCAACAAACCTAAGTTAACTGTATTCTATGCTTTTTCTCATTGCTTGATGCAGTTGTGTCCTAGTTCAGGAGACTAAAAGCAGACAGATGTTTAGTTGCGGATGAATTATTGAGAGAATATTCTGTAGGACGGAAAGGGACAGAACCAAGCAAGGATGTAGTCTCAGGTAGCGTTGGTTCTTGAAGCCCCTCTCCAGAGGCTTTCTGCTTTGATACAAGTGTGTTGAATTTTGTAATCAGTTCATCATTGGCTGCTCCCAGTAGAGCAGCACAGGTGCAGAGCATGACCACAACCTGATTTTTGTAAATAAAGTTTTACTGAAACACAGCTCTGCCCACTTACTTACGTATTGTTTAGGGCTGCTTCTGTGCTACAAGGGTATATAGTTGTGTTACAAGGGCATTGGAGGCTATCTGGCCCACAAAGCCTAAACTATTTTCAATTTGACCCTTGATAGAAAAATACTGCAGACTCTTTATACGGATTGATGATGAGATTGATCATTAAAAAAAAAAACACTTTCTGGGGTGCCTGGGTGGCTCAGTTGGTTAAGCGTCCAGCTTTGGCTCAGGTCATGAGCTCAAGGTTTGTGGGTCGTGGGTTCGAGCCCCACATCGGGCTCTGTGCTGATAGCTCAGAGCCTGGAGCCTGCTTCAGATTCTGTATCTCCCTCTCTCTCTCACCCTCCCCTGCTCACACTGTCTCTCAAAAATAAATTAAAAACATTTAAAAAAACCCTTTCTTTTGTTTGTTGCTTTGTTTTATGGTATCAAGTTTATAATAATATCAATTGTCATAATCAACTGGACTATTTACTATTTTCCAGTCCTTGGAATATTTTTAAAGTTGGTAAAATTTTTCTTAGAGCTCACCAGTAGAACTTGCTGAACATAGAAAATTTTAAAGCTCCGATAGTTTCTTTGACTATTCAGCTACTTTGAAAAATTATTTCTTTCCCATATCATTTTGTGTCAATATTGCTTACTAATATAAGATTTATGCGAGCTAAGTTTTATGTTTGTTGATGTTTAGTTTATGTAATCTTCTCAACTCTTTATTTCCTTAACATTTTTAATGTCCTTCTTTTTTGTTTTATTTTGGTTTTCCTGGTTTTTGTCATTTTTATTAATCTTTTCAAATAATACTCCTGACTTTCTCTTTTATTCTTTTCTTATTTCTAATTTACCAAGTTGTGTTTGTACCTGTATTGTGTCTTCATTTTATCTTCCTTAGATTCTGTTGTTTATTTTCAAAGCTTTCCTGTTGTATGTTTGGATCATAAATTTTAGCCTTTCTATTTCCCAGTACAAATGCATGACTTATTTCATTTTAAGTAGTTTTCTTATGTATCTATCATCCAATTGTCTTTCCAGCCTGGTTAATTCATTTACTCATGAGTTTTTTGAAATACATTTTATAATTTATAAATATACAAGGCTTTCCTAATTAGCATTTATTGCTGATTTTTACTTAATTACTTTGTGTCAGAGAACATATTGTATATGATTGCGATTTACTAAAATTTTTATTTGCTTCATGATAAAATGCATAGCCATTAAAGAATGTTTCATGTATAATTGAATGACTTTGAGGTTTGGTATATTTCAGTAATTCTGGAAAATTCTCTGTTAATATCTTGAATTGGATTTCCAGATGGAGAGCATAGAGAAAATGGAAGAGTATTATTTAGAGCTATGGGACCCTTCTTACTCTATCTTCCATTTCTCTTAATTTTTAATATTCACTACCTTTTTTCTCTATTAAACATTGGATAATTTCTTCATATCTATCAATTATTAGTTTTTCCTCATCTCCATTGAATATATTGTTTAGCTGGTCTTGAGTAAAGTTCAAATTGTATAGTATTTTTAAAATACTTTTCTTTCTTTTTTTTAAATTTCTTTTTTAAAATTTCCATCCAAGTTAGCATATAGTGAAATCATGATTTCAGGAGTAGATTCATTAATGCCCATTACCCATTTAGCCAATCTCCCTCCCACCACCCCTCCATAACCCTCTGTTTGCTCTCCATATGTAAGAGTCTCTCATGTTTTGTTCCCTTCCTTGTTTGTATATTATTTGTGCTTCCCTTTCCTTATGGTCATCTGTTCTGTGTCTTAAAGCCTTCTTATGAGTGAATTCATATGATACTTGTTTTTCTCTAATTTCGCTTAGCCTGATACCTTCTAGTTCCATCCACGTAGTTGCAAATGGCAAGATTATATTCTTTTTGATTGCCAAGTAATACTCCAGTGTGTGTGTGTGTGTGTGTGTGTGTGTGTGTGTGTGTGTGTGAATTGTACAGTATTTTAAATTTCTAGGTATTCCATTTGATTATTTTTCTGTAATTTCTTTCATTACTTTTATAAGGCCCTGCTGATATTCTTGATTTCTTCTCTTCTTTAGATGTTTTAAACATAATTATTTTATGTTGTGTATTTGATGAGTCCTATGTATGAAATTTTTGTGTATCTAATTCTACCATTTTTCTGAATTGATCATAGTGCATCATTTCCGTGTGTAACATCTTATGAATTTTTATTATATGTACCTACTCTTTGCAGTGTTGTATTTGTGTGGGTATTCCTTGGGCTTGGAGCAAAGTTCATTCCTCTGGGGAGGTTTTATGTTTCCTTGGGAGTAGTGTGAAATTCACTTGTAAACTCACCTGTTTAGATCAGTGTTTAGAAATTCCAAAGGGGGAGTTTCTCTTCTCCAGAAAGCAAAAGTTCAGCACAAGGCCTCCGTTTAAAAACTGCCTTAAGAGGTTGCTCACCTCTCTGCAGTTCTTCTTCCAATTTGTTTTTGGCATTTGAGGATTTATTCCTTTTTCTTAGCTCAATGATGATTAAGAAAAATATCACTCAGGTTTACTTTTCCATGGTAGGGTTGCTCAACATACTAATGGAAAGGGAATACTTGATTTATTTAATTGAGTGATACATTCAGTTTCATAATACACCGTTAAAGATTTAACATTATATTCCTAAATGAGATTGGTATAATTATTCATATTCTATTATTTTCTGTTAATGGTTGGAATATCATAATTACAGTAGCTTTAGAAAATATATTGAGGAAATTACACTTTCTTGTTTTAAAAAACAATTATTTTTCTAGAAAGGGTTTCTAGGTTTGTGAGTGTACTCCTTGTCTTCTGACAGGGACCTTAGGGTTTTCATATTAGATGAGGGTTTGTTATTAATGTCTAATTGTGGGATTCCTCTATCTCATAGGAGATACGAATTGGAATCTCCACACATGCGTGGCAGAGTCTAGAATTTTGTTTTCTCAAGAAAGTCTTAATTATGTCCCAGGCAGAAGACTGGACAGATCACCATTTTCCTTGCTGCCTCTCTATTCCAGAAAGTGTAGTTTTTCCAATTCCCTTTACTGTAGGGATTTATGTAGAGACTTCAGTTCCATTTCTTCACATCAGGCTTCATACCGGCCCAGGACCACATCCTCTGGGCATTACAACCTTAGTCTCATGCTACCAGGACCTGTTTTCAGGTTTGAGAACATCCTAAAACACCATGATACCAACCTGTAGAGTTATCATAGTGTTGACTTCCTTTTTGCTTCTGGAAACCAGAAGTACTTTTGCTTTCTATATAGCTAGGTTGTGAATTAACACTTTTGTCCAAGGTTTTCATGTTCCTAGACTTGCAGGGGCATCGAAGCCATTCACCACACTATGCTACCAGAAGCAGCCTTAAATTCTCTGCTAGTTGAAGTGAGGCTGGTGAAATGCTGCTCAGGTCTCTTCATCAGTGACATGGGGGAAAATACTGTCATTTTACCTAATGGTATCATATGGAAGGATGACCTAAATCATTATAAAATCACATTATTCTGTGAATAGTGCCCTAAATGGGTGCCAAAGGCATTGATACTGTTGTGCCCAAGTTTGTAAAATCGCCCCAAATCACCCCAAAACAAGCACCAGAGACTGCTAGGGAGACCGAGTCACACCTGCAAAAGCAAAGGGCCTTTATTACAAGCTTAAGCTCGGGCTCACAGTCTCCAGCCGACCCAC
>NC_043717.1:28480261-28584103 GCF_006229205.1 Suricata suricatta
CCGGTGGTGAGGGCCGGATCGGACCTGCATCCTTACAATACTTTAATTTTCTCTCCTATGTTTTTTTCCCCTATACTGTCTACTTTCGAAGTCCTGGCTTATAGCCCATAAATGTAATGTTTTTCACTTATGTCATTTTCTGATTATAGCATTTCATGTTTCTCAGTCCAGGGCAGATTTTAACACAAGATTTCACTTCAATAATATCCTCATAAACCTCTTTGAAAAGTAATATGGTTTCTATTCTGTTTTGTCACTATAGATGACAGTCCTAGAAGGATTTTGAGTTTGTTCTTCACTTAGGAAGGTACATATATAGACATATAGAGATGTATATCTATATATACATAGATACCTATACATATCTTCTAACTGATCTTCAAATACCTATCTATATAGGTATAGATAGATAGCTATCTAACTGATCTTCAAACTGATAAAATGGGTATCTTCCAGTAGTGATAAAATTAAAATAATGGAAAACTTTCTGCATTATAATGAGAGCAGCATTATCTCAGCCTAAGCTTACTACTTTCCTAAGGACACTTTTAATCTTATTGTTGCTGGTCCAGACTCTGAAATTCACATGGTAAGATTTCTATATTCACTAACTTTTATTTAAAAAATTATTTTAATGTTTATTTTTGAGAGAGAGAGAGAGAGAGAGACAGAGTGTGAGTAGTGGAAGGACAGGATGAGAGGGAGACATAGAATCTGAAGCAGGCTCTAGGGTCTCAGCTGTCAGCACAGAGCCCGATGTGGGACTCAAACTCACAAACTTTCACTAACTTTTAAAAGATCTTAATACAGGGGCGCCTGGGCGGCTCAGTTGGTTAAGCATCTGACTTAGGCTCAGGTCATGATCTCATGGTTCGTGGGTTTGAGCCCCGTGTCAGGCTCTGTCCTGACAGCTAGCTCAGAGCCTGGAGCCTGCTTCGTGTTCTGTATCTGTCTCTCTGCCCCTCCCCTCTTCATGCTTTCTGTCTATCTGTCTCTCTCTCTCTCTCTCTCTCAAATAAGTAAAACATTAAAAAATTTTTTTTAAATCTTAATAAATTAAAAATATATCTACATCCTTCTAATTCACCTTGCTAAGTCACCTAGACAGTCATACAGTCATGTGGTAATCATTTCACACTGTATATGTATATCAAATCATCATGTTGTACACCTTACATATATATATGCTTTTATTTATCTCTTATACCTTAGATAAGCTTAAAAAATAAAGAAGTGAAGAGACCTTAACTTGTTTGATTAGATCTTGGCCTGTATAACTCATGAGCTAATACTGGGTATTGCTCAATTTTTCAATAAAAATTATATTATCTATTGTATATGTATGCTTAGTGGCAGAAAACATACCCTCAAGAGAGGTACAGTTTATAGTTTTAGATACTTTAATATTGATTCATGACTATATGACTCTCTAGGTGACCTTAACAAGGTGAATTAAAAGCATGTAGATATTTAGATATCAAGGCAGCCTCAACCCTTTATAAAAAAAAAAGTTATGCTGTACAATTTGAGTGTCAGTGATGATTGCTTTCCCATATGAACTACATCTCTTGAGAGAAACATGAGTGGTGGAATACTAATAAATCAGCTATTCTTCAGAACGTATGTTGTTCTATGTTGCATTTGTAGAATGATGTCCACATTAGGGAACTGATAATTCCAGAATACTCAGTATTTGTTAGGCCATATGTGGCATACTGGGTTTAGTTCTGGGTGCCACATTTTACGTGGATCTTTGAAAGACTGGAATATGTTCAAAGGAAGCTGAGTGGGAGTTGAAATGATGACATGAGGAATTAATGAAAATTTTGGAATTGTTTAACTGGGGGAGCAGAACGCATAGAACGCACATAAGAATTGTCTTTAAAAATTGGAAGGGTTGCCAGTCATTCGGTATACAGTCTTTGAGCAAATATCCCACATCAGGCATCAAGTATGGGGCTGGGAGGGGAGCAATTATGAGTAAGAAGGGAGTGCTCTTTTCAAGAAATACACATAATAATTACATTTCATGTTATAATTGTGTATGTTCAACCAAAAATATAGCCCTGAAAAGAGGTAGGAGGTCGTATGAGGAAGGAGTTATTGAAATAGTTTAAGTTGCTTCAGATTTCATTAACTAGGGATAGTCAGTTAAAGGAACAAGACATACCTCAAACCAGTATCAAGAAGATCTTTCTGATCCTTCCATTTACAGAGATTTTACACTGAGCTAAGCCTTGTATTAATTCATAATAATCACAACAGTCCTCACAGTTGATACTATTGTCATTTCTTTTACAGATGAGGAACAGGAGGCTCAGAAAGTTTAAGAGAATTGCTCAAAGGTCACATAGCTAGTAAGTAACAGAATTACAGTTTGAATCCAGACAGTCTAGCTCCAGAAAACATACTTTTTACCACTAAGCTAATACTGCCTCTCCAGATAGATTATTGATCGCCATCTCTGGAAGTTTTCTTACATAATCTTCATGGTTACTATTAAAAGTGGTAACTGCTAGGGTTGAGAGAATGTTAGAAGTAACCTTTGACAACTTTATGATCTTATTATTAGGAGTCTCTGATGCTTCTGGGATAAGCTTATGAGCATAGTCATTAATTCACAAGCTAAGAGTAATACATATGATTTTTCTTTTAGGCCATATTAGAAATTCTATGTTTTCATTTGTATTAGAAGAAATATCCATATATCGCTACTGCTGCCCAATTAGTGTTTTTATCTTCTAGACAGCTCAGTCTTTTCTTGATTCAATGAAAATATGCATGTTTTAATATTTTACTCCCTGAGAATATATTCCTCATGTCACCCAACAATGCTTGTCTACCAGTGTGCTTTCCTACAATTTCCCTTTGTCCTCCATGCCTTAACTGTGGTCTCCATGAGGAGTTGCTCAGTTGGATTCATGACATTCAACTGCTTTTTTAAAAATATATTTATTTACTTATTTTGAGAGAGAAAGAGTGAGAGCGCAAGCAAGGCCGTGCCAGAGAGAGAAGGAAAGAGAATTCCAAGTTGTCTCTGTGCTGTTAGTATAGAGCCCAATGTGGGGCTCAATGTCATGAACCATGAGATCATGATCTGAGTCAAAATCAGGCATCGGATGCCTTAACTGAGTGAGCCACCCAGGTGCCCCCCATGACATTCATCTCCTAAGGAATATGTTTGAAACTCATTAAACCTGGTTGCAACAGATTTTTCTTAGATATTGATGGACTAGCACTCTTCCAAGGACAAACCATGCAAAGGATTTAGTCTTAAATGAGTACTCTGGTTTAGTTGCTTGGTAAAGTTTATAAAAGTATCCCAGGTAATGGGTAGCAGTGATGGATCTATGTCTCATTTGCAGAAAGGATGACCCATCACTACACAGGAAATTCACTGGTTTGTGCTAGAGCTTGATGTGATTTTGGTGCCATGCTCAACTTCTCCACAGTGACTCTCAGCTAAGGATCTTGCTTCCCATTTCAGTGACTGTGAAAGAAGACCGTTTCCACAAGTTCCTATTACCACTGCCTTCATCTCTGCTCACGCATTCTGCTTTCTTTTCAGCCACTGCGAACTGACTGTTCTCCCAGCAAGGATTAACACTTCCCCTTGTGCCGATCTAATTTATTTCTGCCTATTCAAGGAGCTTGGTGCAGTGATCTCTCAGTATACATTTATTAAGATTGGAAAGTGTTAGGGAGGAGCAGTTACGGTAGATGGTGAAATCAAGAGTTCTCTTCTAGAATGTTCTGTTAAGTGTGTCTACAACCAGATATCTAAGTTGACATATGCAGTATCTAAGTTGATATATCCTGTAGGTAGATGCATAAATGAGTCTGGTGTACCAGGCATGTCTTAGGACAGGCCAGCAATTTTGGGAGTCATAAGTACATAAGTGGTATTAAAAGCCAAAAAAAAAAAGTGGCTGGGTAAATACAGAAAACTAGAGGGTCACTGATTGAGTCTTGGAGGCCTCCCAGAGAAGCCAGCAAAGTAGAATGAGTTGGAATGGCCCACAGGGCAGGATCAAGTGTTAAGTAATGAAAGGGAAGGAAAATTTTTCAAGAAGGAGGGAGTGGACAAAGATACTGACTATTGAGAAATACATAAAAAATAACAGAGATGTGAATATTAGATTTAGCAATAAGAAAGTCATCTTCCTTTGACAGTTGAATTAATGAGGAGCGATAGGCACACAAAGTGCAAACTTTTTCTGAATGAGGAAAAGATAAATTAGCTGGTATGTGGAGGGGAATATCTGTTGTCAAGGGAATGCTAAGGAATGAGTATATTTGGAAAATACTTAGAGAAACAACAAGGCAGTGAGGAAGATATATGTGATATTCAGATGGCAAACATTGTTGGCCTGGTTAAAGGTAATACTGAAAGGGTGAAAAAAGAGTAAAGAAAGATAAACATCACACCTAGATTAAGATAACTTAATAAATCAGTGTCTGTAAAATTGACAGAATTTTTCAGATTTGTGGACAGAGAACATCTCGGAGTACTAGTCCCTGCTTGGTGGAAACAGACTCGTTTTCTACAAGGACAATCAATATTATTGATGTTGCTAAAATCTATCTTTCACATACCTGTTACAAAGAAACATTATATCCTTTAACTTAACTTCATGAAAGGATATATACCTTCTTAGATCAGACATTTATTTCCAAATTTAAAAAAATGCATTGGGAGTTTTACATGAAAAATTCATAGAATGGATTCTTCCACCACTATCCTCTTTAATGGAATTCTAAATATGAATAATGAAATAAATTCCCACTGGTTCATGTGTTGGAGTACAGAATTTGCAATGGTCACCTCAAACTACTTAGGTTACTGTTTTCTTTTTTCACTATAACCTGCAATTATTTGCTGTCAACAAGTACAAACTTGCCCTGCATCACAGCTACAAATTAAAGCCACATCATGGGGAAAATTAAGATTCAGCAGATTGCAAGGTTAGATGATAAGACTTAATTTTATCCTAGTTTAACTGATTATAAACTTGGATGTAATAATCAGGAATTTATACTATTTCCCTTGTTAATTAACATTATTGAAAACCAACAGTGATGATAATTATTGTGTGAAGGACAGTTTTTTGTACATAATAGATGAGCAATAACAATCTGTCATTTTATTTCAGAAGTGCTTCGAGCTCGTGGCAAGATATTTCATGTTCATTATTCATTTGTTGCAAGTTAGGCCTTTCTAACTAGACAGTGAGCTACTTGGGCTAACCTAAATATTAGGAAGCATTTGTCTTGAATGTACAAGAGGTAGGGTGGGGATTACTTTCTACTCAAGCTTGGAGAGACAGCTGGGGTAAATTTGGGTGGTAAAGGATGAAAGTTGACGAAGGAGTGTAACTGAAAGACTGCATTGTACAAATCCTGATCTTCCTCTTATAATCATCTATTTCTCTTCTGCTTTTAGTCACTCTACCTAGAAAAGGGTGCCAATGTGAGAGCCTCACCCTCCTTTCTTGTCTCTAATCCCCACCGTTAGAGTGTTTATAAAGGTAAGGCACACCCCTTGAGCATACACAGATTACATCAGGATTTCCAGGAATATTAAATTTAGACCATCTTTTGGGCATCTGTTGGCTTAAAAGATGAGTATCTGGGAGATAGGTGCAGTTTCTTCTGCACACATTAATTTGGGTAGACAGTTGTCCACGCTTCAAAGTAATTTCAACTATCACAGCCAGTTCTTTTGGTCTTTTTTTTTTTTCTTTACAGTGATGTGAAAGAAGTGAGTGTACTTCCAAGTGATTTCTAATAGGTAGATTGGCTGATACAAGATTACAAAATTACCGTAAATTCTGTTGCAGTTTCCTCTTCTGGGAAAAAAGAAAACAGTAATGCAGTTTTCATATTGGTACAAGTAATTCCATTCAAAGTTCTGTAGCCTGATATTGGTCATTGGATCAAATATCAAATACTAGTTTTCTTGTTATTCCTATTTTCCTTTTTAATGTATGTACTTTGGGGGAAATATGACGTGTCTCCATCTATGAAATGGAGATAAGACACCTATTTTACCTGTGTATCAGAGTTGTTGTAAGGCTCAAACAAGTTAATTTATGAAAAAGTGGTTTCTAATTTATAAAGCATTGAAAATATAAGGTACTGTTTTTGGTAATACTAGATGGGTTTAGTCTTTTCTCTATTCTCCACATTGCTTTAAGATATTTATCTTAACGAAAGATAAACTGGATGGTGTAAAACTTAAGCTAGTTAGTCCAGCTTTTCTATCCATTTATTTATTGTGAGGCAAGTGATGTTCCAAAGAGAGATCTAGGGTCGTTGATTTTATAAAGGTGAGAACACATCATAAATATTAAATAACCATATAAGATATTTGGAAGTATCTATTTAAACATTTTGTTGTGCCTCTGAAACACCCCTTAGCTTACTTTGAATAATTAATATATGTTTTAAGAAAAATACTGACAGTAATGTGAAGCTCATTCATGTCTTTCAGAGCCTTTGGAGTTCCTGGGGATAAATGAACACAATTCTAAAGAAACGTATTCCTTTTCATTAAAAAAAGGAAAATAATTTATGCAGTTTTCAATAAGTCATCATTCTGTAAGTTAGAATATTTCATTGTTGTCCCAAGGCAAGGTTAATATGATGTGGCATGCAGAAAAAGGAAAGGCAGCAATGACCAGTCCTCCACTTGTACATGATGCCACATGTAAGTGTGATTGTAGTGGGATGAGTTGCCTTCTCAGGAAAGGTTTTACACCGCTTACAATGAGGATGACATTGAAGCTTGACAGAAAAGCTCTATTTGATTTTCTGTGATCAAAAAGTCTTCCTTACCACCCTCCATAAATAGGTGTCAATTATATGTTAATGCAAATGCCATTCTTTAGTTATTGCTAAATTTCAAGTAATGAGAAATATGATCAATGTAGCATCCAAAGAAGGGATCCCAGGAGAGAAAGCAGCTCTTTCCAAAGGGAAAAATTTGACCAGAGTGAATGCAGAAAATTTAATTGTACACTGTGGACACTGAGGAGATGAAGCACGGGAGGAACTGTTAATGGCTGTCCATTTTATTTATTGATTGATTGATTTTTATCTCTTTTTTTATAGTTTATTATCAAGTTGGTTTCCATATAACACCCAGTGCTCTTCCCCACAAGTGCCCTCCTCCATGACCATCATCCCCTACCCCTCCCACTTCAGCCCTCAGTTTGTTTTCAGTATTCAAGATTCTCTCATGATTTTCCTCCCTCCCTCTCCCTCTTTTTCCCCACTTCCCCTCCTTATGGTCCTCTGTTAGGTTTCTTGTGTTAGACCTATGAGTGAAAACACATGGTATCTGTTCTTCTCCACCTGACTTATTTCATTTAGCATGACAGCCTTGAGGTCCATCCACGTTGGTACAAATGGCCATGTTTTATTCTTTCTCATTGCCATGTAGTACTCCATTGTATATATAAACCATATTTTTTTGATCCATTCATCAGTTGATGGACATGTAGGCCCTTTCCATGATTTGGCCATTGTTGAAAGTGCTGCTATGAACATTGGGGTCCATGTGCCCCTATGCATCAGCACTTCTGTAAGCCTTGGGTAAATCCCTAGGAGTGCTATTTCTGGGGCATAGGGGACTTCTATTGTTAATTTTTTGAGGAACCTCCACACTGTTTTCCAGAGCAGCTGCACCAGTTTACATTTCCACCAACAGTGTAGGAGGTGCCTGTTTCTCCACATCCTCACCAGCATCTATAGTCTCTTGATTTGTTCATTTTAGCCACTCTGACCTGTGTGAGGTGGTATCTTAGTGTGGTTTTGATTTGTATTTCCCTGATGATGAGTGACACTGAGCACTGTTTCCTGTACCTGTTGGCCATCTGGATATCCTCTTTAGAGAAGTGTCTATTCATGTCTTCTGCCCATTTCTTTACTGGATTATTTGTTTTTCAGGTGTGGAGTTTGGTGAGTTCCTTGTAGATTTTGGATACTAGCCCTTTATCTGATATGTCATTTGCAACTCTCTTTTTCCATTCCGTCCATTGCCTATTAGTTTTGTTGATTGTTTCCTTTGCAGTGCAGAAGTCTTTTATCTTGATGAGGTCCCAGTAGTTCATTTTTGCTC
Organism: Suricata suricatta; assembly: GCF_006229205.1. Classification (NCBI taxonomy): domain Eukaryota; kingdom Metazoa; phylum Chordata; class Mammalia; order Carnivora; family Herpestidae; genus Suricata; species Suricata suricatta. The sequence goes on from NC_043717.1 coordinate 28,488,384, forward strand.
TTGATTTCCTTGAATGGCCATCCATTTAAAATCACTACCTTTTGACCATAAAGTATTATAGTATTATGCCAGTCCTAAATATAAGGCAGTTTATCTAAACTAAGATGTGGTTAGAGTCTCAGGGCTACAAATTAAGTGGTGTAATGTAAAGTGATGAAGAAATCAGCTCATTGATGTTTAGAGAGAATCTGAGTTCAGTAGTTGGAGAAATACAGTAGTCAACTAAGGAGCATTTAAGTATTTCCTCTCCCAGGCAAACACTGCTCTGCTTCCCATCATCCTGATATTCTACTGTATACCTACCAGGAGCTCTGTATATGGATATTATTGGTTCCCTTTCAAATAGTCTTTCGAGTTTGGTTACTTAGAACCTACACAATTCCAGCTCCCCTTGTCCTGCTTAGTGTTCAGAAGCTGCTCTACTGGTCTGAGTCTTAGGGAGATTCCATCCACTACTGGTCACAACACAAAGTATTGGAATAAGTCTTTCACCAACTTGCCATATGAAATGAAATCTGTGATTTCGGTGTGTTAATGATTGGCATGTGATTGGTCACAGCCTCTGACTAGATTAATTGATTTCTCCTTCCTTATTACAATGCAATTTCATTTTCTTAAAGTTTATTTATTTATTTTGAAAGACAGTATGAGTAGAGGAGGAGCAGAGAGAGAGGGAGACAGACAGTCCCAAGCAAGCTCTTTGCTTTCAGCATGGAGTCCCATGTGGGGCTTGATCGCACCAATCTGAGATCATGACCTGAGTCAAAATGGAGTCAGAGGTTTAACTGACTGAGCCACTCAGGTGCCCCACAATTTCATTTTCTAAAAGATGACAATAAAGTTTATTATTTAATAGCTTTATTGAAGTATAGCTGATATTAAAAAAACCACATATTTAATGTATATAATTTGATAAGCTTGGATATATGCATACACCCATGATACCATCATCACAGAATGATTGACATATCTATCACTTCCAAATTTGTCTTGTACCCCATCCCGCCCTTTATGGTTATTAAAAAATCGATCTGGCCTCTTTCTATGCAATTTACTTTCTTAATAAAGTCTTTTATTTAGGAATAATTTCACATTTACAGAAAAGTTGCAAAGATAATACAGTGGCCACATATATTTTACTCAGTTTCCCTCTTCTTTTTTTAAAATTTTTTAAATGTTTTATTTATTTTTGATACAGAGAGAGATGGAGCATGAGAGGGGGAGGGGCAGAGAGAGAAGGAGACACGGAACCGGAAGCAGGCTCCAGGCTTCAAGCTGTCAGCACAGAGCCTGACGTGGGGCTCGAACTCATGATTGTGAGATCTGACCTGAGCTGAAGTCAGAGGCTTAACCAACAGAGCCACCCAGGTGCCCCCAGTTTCCCTATTCTTAACATCTTACATAACTATCCATATTACACTTGTCAACACCAAGAATTTAACATCAATGTATCTCTGTTAATGAACTGTCGTTGACAAACCTCATTCAGATTTGAGCAGTTCTTTTCACTGACTTTTCCTCTTCTAGGATCAAAGGGATGCTTTTAAAACTTAAGTTGCATGATGTGTTTCCCCTGCTTAAAATTCAATAGTGGCTCAAAGTAAAAGCCAACATCACACGGTTGACTACAGTGTACTACATCATCTTTTCTTCCACGGCCAGTTACCTTTCTGGCCTCTCCTCAACTCTTTTGTTTCCAGCCCCTTTTGGTCCCTATGATGCATTTACATCCGACCTTCCTCCTGTTCTCTGAATATACAGGTACACGCCTGCCTCAGGCCTTTGCATTGAAGCTTCGCCTTGCCTGTAGCACTCTTCCTCAGAAATGTGTCTGGCTAACTCTGTCTTCTCCTTCAAGTTTTGCTTAAATGGTACTTTATCACTGATGCCCACCCCCAACTTCTAATCCTTCCCTACCCTGCACTCCACATTCTTCTTTTTTAAATTTAAATAAACATCTTATTTTAGAATAGGTTTATGTTTACGAAAAAAGTTACAAAACCGGGACAGACTGTTTCCGTATACCTCACCCCCAGTTTCCTCTATCCTTAATATCTTACATTACTGCGGTATACCAATTACAACTGAGAAACCAACATCGGTAAACTCCATACTTTATTTGGATTTTATTAGTTTTTTCTTAATGTCCTTTGCCTCTTCCAGGATCACATCAAGGACACCGCATTACATTTAGTCATGTCTCCTTTGTCTCCTCTGATATATGACAGTTCCTCAGACTTTATTTTTTATGTCACTGACAGATTTGAGAAATGCTCACCAGATATTTTGTAGATTGCCGCTCAGACTGGGCTTGTCTGATATTTTTCTCGTGGTCAGACAGGGATTATGGGTTTGGGGTTGAAAAACCACAGAGGTGAGGTGCCATTTTCATTACATCATAACAAGGGAACATACTGTTAGGATGACTTATCACTGCTGATGTTGACCTTGATCCGCTGGCTGACGTGGTGTTTGTAAGGTTTTTCTACTGCAGAGTTACTCATTTACCCTTTTTGTCACACTGCACACTCTTTGGAAGGATCTCATTATGTGCAGCCCACACTTAAGGAGTACAGAGTTAGGTTCCACCTCCTTGAGGGCAGAATACCTACATGTAAATTATTTGAAATTCCGCATGGGTGATTTATTTATTTTTTGCCTCCATTTACTCATCTCTTTGATCATTTAGTTATATCAGTATGGACTTAAGGAACATTATTTTATATTTTGGGTTATAAGCCAGTGCTCCTTTGTTTCTTTTGTTGCTTGAGTTTTTCCAGTTTTGGGAGCTCTTTTTTTCTTAGCTCCTGTGTCATGCCTAGTACTTCGGTTTTATAAACACTCCCTTACCTTATGTTCCTAAAATACGCTTCAGGCTCATCTTGTATGTTCTCACCTTCTGCCCTAACGTCAGCCATTTCTTCAAGAATCTGTGTTCTTTTTATTGGAGAATGGTATTAGAAACCAAGATCTGGATGGTGATTATGTTCTTTGCTGCTGAGGTATAAGTGCTTCTAGGCCCTCTCAGTGACCATAACTAATAATATATGTATATATTTTTATCAGTGTTTTGTAGTTTTTCATATACAGATCTTGTACATATTTTGTTCATTTTATACTTAAGTACTTCCTTTGGGGGGATTATTTTAAATGATACACGTTTTTTTTCATTTAAATCTCAAATTCCATTTGTTTATTGCTTTTGGGGAAGCTATTGACTTTTGCATATTTGCCTTGTGCCCTGTGCCCTTCCTAAACTTGCATATTAGTTCCAGAGGTGGTTTTTTTGTTTGTTTTTTGCTTTTTATTTGTTTATTTGCTTCTGGTTTGTAGGTCCTTTGTGGTTTTCTCAAAAAGGTTTCAACAAAGATGTTGACCTCATCTACAAATAAAGGCAGTTTTATTTCTTCCTCTCTATTCTGTATAGATTTTAGTTATTTCTCTTGCCTTATTGCACTAGTTGAGTATTTCCAGTAAAATGTTGCATAAGAGTGGTAAAGGAGGCCTTGTGCCTGACCTAAGGGAGAAAAACATTTAGTCTGTCCTCATTAAGTATAATGTTAGCTGTAAGTTTTTCATACCTACCTTTTGTTAGGTTAAGAAAATTTCCTTCCACTCATAGGTTTTTGAAAATTTTTATGATGAATGCTTATTGCATGTTACTTAATACTTTTCTGCATCTATTGATATGGCCATGTGATACCTTTTATCACCTTGTTAATGTGGCCACATAAATTGATAAATTTATGAAGGTTAAACCAGCATCGCATCCTGGGGTCAACCCTACTAGGCATGGTACATAATACCTTTTATACATTAAGTTTAATTTACTAATATGTTATTGAAGGTTTCTAATCTAGATTCATAAGATATGGTTGCTGTTTTCTTGCATATCTTTTTCTGGTTTTTTGTTATTGCTGGACTCAGAAAGTAAGTTGCAAAGTGCCATTCTTTCTACTTTCTGGAAAAGATTCTGTAGTTTTTGAATTATTTCTTTTTTAAATGTTTAGTATAGTTCACAAGTTAAATCATCTAGGCCTGGTATCTTTCTTTGGAAGATTTTTAGCTACTAATTCAGTTTTTTTTGACAGACACAAGTTTATTTACATTATCTCTTCCTCATTAAATGAGTTTTGGTTGTTTGTGTCTTTCAGGGAATTGGTTTGTTGATTGATTTAAGTTACTGGGTTTATAGACATAGGGTTGTTCATAGTATTCTCTTATTATCCTTTTAATGGTCTGGGATAAGTAATGATGACCTTTTTAAATTATATATAGAGAGAGCATATTGGGAGGAGAGGGGGCAGGGGGAGAGAATTTTAAGCAGGTTCCATGCTCAGCACAGACCTTGACATGGGGCTTGATCCCACAACCCTGGGATCATGACCTGAGCCAAAATCAAGTGTCAGATGCTTAACTGACTGAGCCACCCAGGTGCCCCGGGGACCTTTGTTTTATTAGATATTGCTGCTTTGTATCTTTGCTTTTTAATTTTCTTTGGTTGACTTTGTTTGCTACAGTTTTTTAAATTTTTTTAAAATTTATTTTTGAGAGACAGAAACAGCATGAGCAGGGCAAGGTCAGAGAGAGAGGGAGATACAGAACCGGAAGCAGGCTCCAGGCTCTGAGCTAGCTGTCAGCACAGAGCCCGCCATGGGGCTTGAACCCATAAACTGTGAGGTCATGACCTGAGCCAAAGCCAGACGCTTAACTGACTGAGCCATCCAGACGCCCCCCCCCCTTTTTTTTATTTTTTAAAAATGTTTAAAATTTATTTTTGAGAGACAGAGAGACAGCATGAGCAGGGCAGGGGCAGAGAGAGAGAGTGTTAGAGTTTTATAAATTCTTTTGGTCTTTTCTCTGACTGCTTTACAAATTTTGTCTTTGTCTTTAGTTTTTGCACTTTGTACATGATAATGGTAGGCAAGTGTGAGAGGGGAAGGTATACATCCTCTTCGGTGTTCTCTGAAACTTTTTGATCTTTAGTTTGGTGTTTGTCACTAATTTTAGAAAATTTTCAGTTATTACCCCTTCAAATATTTATTCTGTTCCATTCTCTCTTCTAATATTACGGTTTTGCATATGTTACACTCTTCCGTATAGTCCTACAATTCTTAAGTGTCTGTTCTTTTTTCATGTTTTTTTTCTTTTTATTCCATTTTAGAAAATTTTTATTGACCTGTCTTCAAGGTCACTGATTCTATCCTCAGCCTTGTCAAAGTTTAACTAAAGGAATTCCTAGAAGGAATTTTTCTTATCTATTACTATGATGTTTTTGTTTGTTTCTATAATTTACTTTTGGTACTTTCTCATAGTTACTATCTTTCTGCAGATATCTGGTTTTGCCTGATACCTACCTTTTTCATTAGAGCCTAACGTGTTAATTAAAGTTATTTTTAATTTTCTAGTAATTCCAACATTAGTGTCATATCTGAATCTGGTTCTGCTGTTGTATATATCTTCAGATTGTTTTTGGTTTGCTTTTGCTTTTGGCATGTCTTATAATATTTTGCTGGAAGCCAGACATTTGGTATAGTGTGTTAAATACTGAGTTAAATAGATCTTCAGTGTGAGGATTTACTTTAATCTGGCCTTAGTTGGGTTGTGTTTGGTGTTTGTGGTAGTTATGGGTACCAGAGGTTTCAAATTCCTCCAGTGTCTTCTCTGTCCAGCTCCCCCTTTGCCTTAAGGGTTTCCCCTTGAATTACTCATCAGAGAGAGTCTGTCTCTGTTGTCCCAGCCATAATCCACAATTACCATTCCTGGAGGCATTTTATGGTAATGGTGAGGTGTAGGCAAGGGGAAGCTTCCTCTAATGATGTGATTAAATTCTAGTTTGGGTATGTGCTATGTATGGGTCTCTACCCAGGGCACGTGGCTTTCATAAGTGTTTCTGTCTCTTCTTTAGACATAGAACATTTTCATCCCATGCCCTCTAATCCTTTCCCTACAACAGGACACTGCTTGTCCTTCAGTGTCCCCAGTCTCTGTAATTGACATCCTCTCCCCTATATGTTTAATCTTTGAGTTTTTTTTTCCTTAAGTGACACAGGGAAGCTGTGGCAAAGCACACCTCCCTTCACCCAACTTGAACTGGATTTCCCTGATGCCAGCTGTCAAAGTCAGACCTCTTGGACGTGAGACCTTTTGCTCCCTAAGAGAGAATAGTCTGGGTGGATTTCACAATGGCTACTCTTCTGCACTGGCTAGAGTCATGTGGTGGAGGGGAGTTGTCTCAGGATTCTCCATTCTTTGAGAGCCTGGTCGGTGCCCTTAGGGAAAACCTATAAAAGTGTGGGTTCCTTCCCATGACTTTGGCTTTCAAGAGCTTCTCACTCTCATGATAGTCTGTGCTCAGCCTCCAGCACTTCATCACAATTTCTAGTTTTTTGTACCTTCCAGCCTAAATGGTATCTTCCCAGTGGTGGCTTCTCCAGATAATGATATGCCTGAGTTGCCTCCTTGGAGGAGCCCATGTCTTTAGGTTTGGGGATGGTAGTTTGGTCTGTAATCTCAGTTCTCTGATGCGTTGAAGAAAAGTTGTTGATAGCTTGTCCAGGTTTTTCTTACTCTAAGGGTGGAAATTATGACTTCTAAGCTGTACATATGTCTGAGTTGAAACCAAAGTTTTGCAATGAAGTTATAATAAATGATGGCATCTTATTTTTAAATTATTAACCCATAATTGCTTTTCTTCTAATGCAGATTCTACTGTCTTCTTAAGATTAAAACATTTTCATTATTCCAATCCACAATATAGAACATCCATTAAATATTTACCTGTCATCAAATGAGTTGTTATTATTAAAGTTGAGAATTGAGATGGATTTAGAGATTATTTCTTCATCCCTTTCATGTTAGATTATTTCCCCCATCTCTTTCGTGGTAGAGATTTTCACATTGATTTGGCTCTTTCACCCACTAAATGTCATTCAGAGTTCATGACATAGGTGAAAGTCTCACTTCCTGCCTGGTTTCTTTACTGTGTGGATGGTTAAAAAACACATTACCTGCCATCACATTTATCCCCAGAAGTTGTAATTCTAACCATATTTATCTTTAACAGCGTTATCATACTTATTATAAGATTTAATATGTGGAGGTAGAGACGAGAGGAAAGAGAGACCAAGTTAAGGAGCAAAGAAAGCCTTTATTGGGGTCTGCAGCCCCCAGGCGGGGTTCCGTGACTCAGGATTGGAGAGTCAGGGAAGTCGTGCCTGGTACCGGAGGGCAAGGTTTTTTATGGGTGAAAGAGCGCCGAGTTTGACCTCGGGTGGGCAGACTGCCAAACATGGGCATCCTTGGACCGTGGCGGGGTGGGATTGGTTGTTTCTTTTATCGGGGTCGGGGGAGGCTGGAATTCAATGACTGGCTGTATTTCAAACGGCGTGGGGCGTTCCAGGTCTGCGGCTGGGGGTTGTTGGCGCATGGAGCTCCCCCCAGCAAAGTGGCCACTTGGTCGCCATCCCAAGGTAACTCTTACACTTACGTTGTACAGAGTCGATATTTTAATAATGTCTTACTTTAGATAAAGACACTTTTCTGTATGTTATAGTTTATTTTCATTGTTTTTAATAATCCAGTCGTACAGAATGACTATTTTCAGTGAGGTTTGAATTCCTACTAGAATTCACAGAAGGTAAATGATTTATCCAAACGGGGCAGGGGGCTGAAACGGCGGAAAACCTCAGGACTAAAACTCAGTTCTTAGAGTTTTAACCTGCATACAGACTCTTTTCCACTTGAGAAACCAGCTGCCTTTAGCACGATGCTGACAATCTGATGTAACTGCCTGCACTATTCTTAGTACAAAAGAATGCACACCTGCCTCTCAGCTTCACGGAGTGTGCTTCCCAGAGCAACCTCCTACACAAAACGAGTGCTCAGAATTGTTGCCCATTGATCAATTGCACCTTTCACATGCTGTTACTTTTCAATGACTGCACTGGTAAACAACAGGAACAAGTGGGAACGTATTTTGTAATATTTAATATTATTGGACTTTCTTGAAGTACTAGGTGAATATTTATTGGAATTAACTGTGTGTGCTAAGCTTTTTTGTTTCACAGTTTAGACATAACTATATTTCTTTTTTGTTCTCCTAACATTATTTGCTTTACTACTGTATGTTTGCTGTCTCTATTTTGAATGGTGGATAATTGTGCACACAGTCATTTTCTAGGACGGGAAACACTTTAAAAGGTGCATCATGTCATACTCATCTCTGTATCTGTAGGGCTAATAAAAAAGCCTTACTCAGCATGAGTATTCATTAGTGCTGTGGCTTTGGGGAAAAATGTATTGGTTTGTATTATATTTAGTAGAGTCTATTAGATTCTAATTCTCGAAAAGCTGTTTCTGACATTGCAGGATCCTTTCAGCCTTAAATGCTCCAGTTAATTTCTGCTAGGGTAAATTTGGGTGCAGTAGAGGAAAAAAGAGTATGGAAATCTTAAAAGTCCCATTTCCTGAATACTCAGCCCAAAAACTTAAGGGAGTTAGGGTAAATTCACCAAAGCATATATTCAAAGAACTCTGGCTGAGTTCTCTCTTCTGCTTTAAGATTTTTTTCTTTTTCCAGCTCAGACTATCCCTTCCCTTGTGTGCTGTCATTTGATAAAACACTGTGACTAAGTAGCCTTATTAATCATATACTCTCCTTCACCCCCCCCCAAATATGTGACCATTTTTAACTTTGCACGTTACCTATATGGAGTGGACTATTGTAGAACTGAGGTTTTCATACTAACACAGTTGGGAAGAACACCTGGAAATTTGAGTGCTATCTGCAGAACAGCACAGCATAGTCTCCTACTAAATTCCATTATAGGAATTAAAATAATTTTACTTTCTTAAAATTTTACTTTGTGTTGGAGTTATTACGATGATGAGATTATTATACACAATGCTTGGCTAGCAAAAATGTAACCTGGAGAATTCTGGTGGGCTGCAGTTAAGCTTGGGGGAGGGGCTTAGGTCCCTTAGAATGACCAGGCCTACATCACCGCCCTGACTTTGAAATTAATTCCCTGGGGCCTGCCCTCGCAGGTGTTTCTGCAGTCCTTGGGGAACTCCCTTCTATACATTGTATACAAAGTTTAGCAAAACAATAGGACACCTAGACCCTAGCTATGTATCTCTGATTTCATTAGTCTCTTGTGATTGTTGACCTTTAAGTCATGCACCCTATTGTTTTTACATGCCTGAAATATTATATGCCCTCTGTACACACCCAGCCAACCGATTGTCCTGACACTGCAGTAAATGAGAGTAGGAGTGGGGGTCTTCCTCTGTGACCTCTGTGAATGTTGACCCCCCTGCCCTCTCCTCTTGTAAGGACCAAACAGACTCCATGACAGGCTTCAGGAAGCCTCAGAGAACACAGAACAGAGTCTCGCCTCTGGTCCATTCTGGATGACAAAAATTGCATATTCAGAAAGATAATCCTACCTCTGGTCCACTTTGAAAACCAAAAATTTGCATAAAGGGGCATGGTGGACAACTCCTGATTGGCCAGGCCAGCATCCCTCATTTACATGGAGGGCAACCAATCAGGATGACTTCCCCTTCTCAGGATACACCTTACTTGGGCTCACTCTGTAATTGGTTAATTTCAAAGATACCTCAAATATTGTGATTGGGTCCCGCCAAAAGTAACAATGTTCTAAATAATATGTGTGGCTGAAACTGTTGTCAATACCATCATCTGACCATGATTGGATTGCTGTACCTATGTCACAATCTCTCGTAACTCGCTCTTGTAACTTCCCTTTCCCAAACCCATAAAAACCCTGCTTCTCCTCTGCAGGGATCCACTGCACTGGTGAAGTCTGCGAGCCTAAGCCGTAATAAAAATACCCTTTGCTTTTGCACGCGTGCCTCGGTCTCCCTGGTGGTCTCTGGTCGTTGACGGATATTGTGATCTGGGCATAACACTCTCTCTTTTAGCAAAATGTGGAGTAATCTTTCATCCATTGGCGCAGGGTTTGCTAACCATTTCCGGCAACTTTTGCACAGAGAGCACATTGTAAAAAGTGTTACTATATATATTTGAAAGAGATTCTATTTTCCAAAAGTTTTGCCATTATATACATTCATTATTATTTTTTTTCCATTTTCCACCTATCTTTGTAGTATGTTGTACATTTCAAGCACACTTTATGAGGGAGCATAATTACTTGGATTGCCCCTTCTACTAGTCATCCAAATCTCATTTTAGGAATCTTTATGTACAGTTCTTTAACTCAATGTTTATCCCTCGAGAGTGAAGTCTTATACACAAATGTACACACATACAAAACTATACAACTTTATATGAATGTGAATGATACCTATTCTTACAAGGACTTTTTAAACAGGTTTGTTTTTGTTTTTGTTTTTGTTTTAGCACAAGCCAGGGAGGAGGGCAGAGAGAGAGAAAGAGAGAGGGAGGGAGAGGGAGAGAGGGAGAATCTTAAGCAGGCTCCACGCTCAGTGCAGAGCCTGACATGTGTTCAGTCCCATGGCCCTGGGATCATGACCTGAGCCAAAATCAAGAGTTGGACACTCAACTGACTGAAGCACCCAGGCGCCCCTTGTTAAAGGATTTTTGATGCACTTTTTTTGTTTTGATTTTTGTTTGCTTTTCCTTTTCTTCTCTTTCTCACATTCATGTCTTCTCCCAGAAAGTAAACCATGTTAACAACTTTGAATCCATTATTTTTATCCTTAAAAATAAGGATTATGCTAACCGTAGCATGTATTAGCACATGCTGCTCTCTCTTACTTTAATTTCTATGGGGAAGATTTCCAGAAGTGGGCCAAAATTAGTGGAATTTTAACTTTTAATATACCGTTATGGGTTGAATTGTGTACCCTAAAAAGCTGAATTCATCACCTGTTTTTGCAGATGTAATCAAAATAAGATGAAGTCATACTGGATTAGCATGGGCCCTCTTGCAATGACTTCTATCCTTATAAAAAGTGGAACATTTGGACACAGACACACAGAGGAGGCCACTTGAAGACAGAGGCAGGAATTGGAGTGACCCACTTACAAGCAAAGGACCATTAGGATTTGCCAGTAACCACCTGAAGCAAGGAGGGCTTATGAGGACCTGCGAATACTTTGATTTCAGACTTGGAGCCTCCAGAATAGTGAGATAATACATTTCTGTTGTTTTAAGTCTGCTGATGTTGTTTGTGGGACTTTGTTATAGCAAACCTCGGAAACTAACACCTGTTGCAAGAGTAGTGGCCCTAAAGGCAGGTGTTTCTATTTCTTGATTTATAATGGTAGTTGTTTCAGTGATTTTCATTTAGTATGTTTTGTTGTTGGTTTTTGGTAAGAAGCCTATCATAAGTAGTTTCCTTTTAGTCCTGTTGTTTGTGGTACTTTTATTAGTAAGGCTCTGAGTTTTATCAAATGATTACCATTTATTGATATTATCATTAGGTTTTCCTACTTTACTTTTTGATGGACTGGATTCTGTTTTTATCTTTAGTGATAGTTTTCCCATCCTTACATTTAGAATAAGCCCTAACTGGACATAATGTGCTATTTTTCTGCCTTTATTTACTAATATTTTATTTTGAATGCTTCATCTCTATTCATAAGTGATATTGGGCTATGCTTTTAACTATTGTTATCAGGTTTAGCATTAACATCTTGTTGGCCTCATAAAATGCATTGGAGAGCTTTTCATCTTGTTCTATTCAATTGGAATACTTGAGATTACATTAAAATTAAACTTTTACCACCTAAGTATCATATAGAACTCACCTGTAAACCACCTTGGTTCTTGTGACTTTAAAAAAAAATGGTCATTTGAAAATATTTAAACTTTTACTAAAGTAGGAAGTATTATATATAATGAACCTATTCATACCCACACCCAGCTTCAACTCAAGTTGGAGCTTTGCTTGGCAGGGAAATTGAAGAACCAAGTGATGATTTGTGATTTTTAAAATAAATGTTGTGATAACAATGGACTTCAATTCCTTTCTTAAAGCTAGACATTTTACCCAAGTTATAAAGTTGAAATAGTCTGTTACTTCTCCTCTCGTCTTCTCAAGTAAGCTCTTCAAACATTAACTGAGAGTAGTAGAATGCTACACTGCCTTCAGAGGGTGGGGACCGAAGGCTTGGATTGGGCTCAGGTCCTGGCTTCCTAAGTTACTAATGACTGAGTCTCAGTTTTCTTATCTGTAAAGGGGAGAGAGTAGTGTCTGCTTTGTGGGATGGTGGTGACGATTAGGGGAGAAGGTACATATAGACACAGAAGGAGGCTGCCGAGGGTTACCACACACACAACCACTTTAGGACTGAGGCCCCCCCTTTTTTCAGCTCCTGGGAGTTGGCTGCTGACGGCTCACAGATGAGACCTTCTTTGGGATGTGCCCTCACATGAAGGGACTGCATTGAACAAGGTTGTGCCCCATCTTGAGGGTCAGCACAAGGCCAAACGTTGTTCAGTTTTGTCTGCTCCTCTTGCCTCGAACCAGGACAGCTCTGAAGGGCCCTCCAGCTTCCAGGCTCTCTGTGGCATTGGCTGTGGCCTCTGTGTAGCTGCTATGCTCAAATTCTCTTGCTGCCCATTCCTGTTTCCCCCAACCCCTCACAGGAGTTGGTAACAAGAGATTCTCCAGTAAAACTACTACATACAACTTCTGCCTTGGTGTGTTTCTGAGGGAGTATAGCCTAAAACAGGGTCTGGTAAATAATAAATGCTGTTACTATGAACTACTGTTAAAATTATCATAGATCTCAGATAATGCTGAGCCTTTCCTGCTTACCTCAGAGTCTGCCCAAATTTACAGTGGCCAGGGTTCACTCTCTCCCCACCGGAATCACATTCGCTTCAGGCTGGTGCTTTGTGGTCTGACTCTGAACAGAGTGATGATGTAAGAAGTTTTACAGCTCCTAACATACAGAGGATTTTTCCACCTGAGCAAAATAATGGTGACTATTCTGTTCCACCATTACATACTTACCAAGAAGCAGTAGAATTGGGCATTTGTGTTTGGTATTGCAGTGCTATGTTAGTGCAAGCTGGTCGGCAAAACTCAATGATGCCAAAGGGGAAAAAAAATAATGTGGAGTTAAAGTATTGAGAAAATATTTATTAACATCTTGGAGAATTCTGATTTAGCCATGAACCTCCTCAGTCTGGCTTATAGGAGCCTACATCCAAATCTGTGTGTGTGGGTGTGTAACAGTGCCCTATGTGGATTAAGTGCACACTTTCTGAAATATATAGGCAGATATGTTTCATTCAACATATGTACATCAAGGAAGTGAAACAGTCAATTATGTGGCTGTTGTGGATAACTGAAGATGGTGGTGGTGCCTACATTTGATATGGGGGAGGGAGTGCAGTATTTTTTAGCAATTAACTTTTTTTCCCTAAACTGTCTACAGAACAGATTTAACACCTGTCCCCAAATATTCTCAACAGTAATTTACAGAAGGATCAGAAAAACCTGTTAGGCTAACAAATTGGCATCAACATGACTCTTCAGCTTTATTATTATTTTTCTATTTAAGCTTTTAATTTAAACTCAGCTCATCAACATTAAGCTCTGTGGTCCAATTATTCCATGGGCAGTGTTCAGAGGGTCTTTTGTCTACAGCGCTTCTTTGTACTGAAAGGAGAACTTAGAATACACTTGAGAGCATTTTTCTTCCATCCTGTGGAAGCTCATTATTAAAGCTTGGTTGTCTATTCTTCAAGCTTGTGCTGGAATTTAATGTTTTAATTATGTGACTGATCAGTTAAATCCGTATTAATATTCCTTTCAAGAATCCCTAGAATCCTTGGCAATGCTGGGAGAACAAGAGAGACTGATAGGGCAAAGAGGTTATATACTGACCCCAGGAAACATAATATTTGCATTTTGTATTGAACATTTCATGGAGAAATAAAATAAAGCTAATGCCTTTAATTATCTGAACTAGATGTGTACAGATGATGAGACAAATGGAGAACACGTTCTCTAATCTCTACATGAACCCTGGATGATGTAAAATATGAGGTTCCCAGGTTAAGGATATTGCCAAAAAACCCACAAATGTATTATCTTTTTGCAGCCAATTTAATAAAAGCACTCTCATTTTTTGAAAAACACACAAAAACTTTTCAGTAATAATTCAGTACAGGTCATACAAATTCCACTGTAAGACAAGTTGATAAACATTATGTCTGGCTTTTGAGACACATTTAAATTTCTACAGGGAATAAAGAGTTGGGTAAATTATTTCAAAACTCTCTACTGGTCCCTAAAGCAGCAGTTTTATTTCACGAAGAGTGTGGATGGGCCCTGGAGACAAAACAGAGCTATTGCCATCGATAGATTTCGTTGATTTTTGATATTACCGTCTTGCTCCAACTTGAGCACCTTCAAATAAAAAGTAAGGAGACAATGGATGGAATTATAAGAAAATTTGGAACTGAAATCATAGAGGCTTTAGAGACTGGTAAATATAATTAATCTCAAGGCCAGGAAAATCTTTCAAAGTATACTATAACATGTGCCAAACTGGAAATTGAAGAGTCAAATATGATGTCCTCTGTGTGTCTGTTCTTTAAAACCAGAGTTACAAAACTAGTGAACTGCTATCTCAGGAGTAGAACAGAAAGGTACAGCACATTCAGAATCCTCTCAAGGAAAGTTCACAATTGGCTTTGAGATTTTTTTCTAGGTACATATCTTCCTGCAGGATTGTGGTCATATATTTTTTTAATATTCTTTGATAGGATCTGAAATGGCTTTAATAATAATTTTGGTAAATGTTAATCTAAAAAATGTAGATGGACCCTAGAATGATGAACAGATTATGATTACAAGTCAGCAAATATTCAGAAATCACTTGTTATAAACAGGGAGGAGGTAAAAATATAATATTTATGGAGTATCTCTACTGGCCTATCTTAAGACATTCTACATATACCATGTCTATTATTCCTCACAGAAACCCATGGGGGCCTGTATATAGTTCCTAATTTTGACAACTGAGAAAAATGAAGTTTAGAGGAATCACTTTTAGTATGATATGAGCACCCCCCACCTTCCTCCAAGAATCTATAGATTGATTGCAGAGAAGAGACAGCTATTTGAAATAAGAAATTATCTACAACACAGTGTTACATTTTATTGACAGTGCTTGACACTTCATCTGGCATATGGTCTTTATACTGTATTTGAGAGAAAGAGGAGTTCACAAAGAACTATTCTGGTGTTCAGCAAAGATAACAGTGGACAAATTGGGACTCAGAATTGACATAGGTCCTTGAAAACATAGCAGAATTTAAGCAAAGAGGATATGAGAGGCATTGCCAGTGGTGGAATGCTCGTATGCAAAGGCCCGTAGGTGGAGAATCAAAGGTGGGTTAGGCAGAAAATGGTTGACCAGTGTGATTGAAAGGGTTTAGCCAAAGGAAAAGCTAAGAACATGAACATGAGAGATCCTGGACATGAGAGAGGAGACAGTGTGGGTGATGTCAGTAAAAAATTTTATAAATGAGAGATTTTTGCTGTAGATTTAAGATTGAGAGATTTTTTTAAATGGTTGTTGTGTTATATATTCAAATTAAACTTACTCTATTTTATTTCTGTTAGTTTCATATTACCACTCTAGCAAATTACCATAAACCCTATTGTTGTAATACAATCTATAATCATTCATTTCTGAAGGTTAGAAGTTCAAAATGATTCTCACTAGGCTAAAATTAAGGCGTTGGCAGAGTTGTGTTCCTTCTGGGAGCTCTAGGAGAGAATTTCTTTTCTTTTACAGCCACTAGAGGTTGCCTGAATCCTTCAACAGCCATACTATGACCTCTGCTTCCCTCATCACATTTTCTTTTCTGACTGACTCTCTTGACTCCTCCTTTCTCTTACAAGAACCCTTGTTATTACATTGGGCCCACTCAGGTAACTCAAGATAATCTGCCTATCTCAAGATCCTTAATCGCATCTCTAAGTCCCTTTTGCTATACAAGGCAACATATTCACAGGTTTCTGGAATTAGGACCTGGACGTCTTTTGGTGGCCATTATTTTGCCTACCATACCATCACCTGGCAAAAACACCACTACTTTAGATTCATCTATCCATCCATCCATCGTGCATTCTAAATGGGGAGATGCAGCCTGTCTGTAGATGTGAATTGATTTTTCCTATCTCTGCTTTGAGTATGTCACTCTGAGCATCCATTAAACCCTTTGAGCCTCAGTACTATCATTTGAAAAACTGAGGTATTTTGCCCATCTCTGAGTCCTCTTGTGGAGATTAATGAGGTAATGTAGGTGAAAATATATGGAGCAGTGCCCACTACAAGTCATTAACTAAAACTGGTAGCAGTAGTAGTAGTAAAAATACCATTCTGTGGGGGTGCCAAAACATTTAAAAATGTTAGTTATACTGAACCACATATTATAGGCTTGATTGAGCAATTGTTACTAATTCAAAGGGAATTAATTTGATACACCTGAAACTAATATAACACTGTATGTTAACTGCCCTGGAATTAAAGTAAAAAAGGGGAGGATTAATTTGAAATACAGTAAAACCATTGTTGCAAACAATAGGGTCTCTTTATTCAAGTTTCATAATCCATTCTGTCTCAACTTCATATCATTGATGAAGATTCTCAAATTTCTCTTATTTTTATGACAGAGAGTGAGTTAGGTGGGCCTAGGTATTTCCAGAATTGTTTTAGATCATCAGAAACTCAGAGTGATGCTGGCATTTGTATGTATACTCAATGTCAGTCTTCTAAGGATGCCTTTGAGTGGATACAGTTTGCTCACAGTTTGGGCACATCCTCTTAAAATTATGTCACACTAAGGGGTAAGGTGTTTGGTAGCTTAGCATATCCTGAGGTTTACATTCAGAGAGAGTCACAGACACAACATGATTCATAGTTGTAAATCCTTCAGTATCTTCAAAAATTCTAACCTAATTCCCACCAAATAGTTCTAGGATTCTTTGTAATAGGTATTTCTTTGATCACAAGGCGGTTTGGTAATGGGAGATAAACATAGTCTCCAAATGTCCTCTGCTCCATCCACATGTCTAATTTGCATCCATATACTTGCTCTTCTGTGAATAAATAAGCATTCTGTCTTTTACTCCTGTGTATTCTTTACAACTTGAAGTTTTAAAAGTTCATTGTGTCCTACTGTCTTAAATCAGAAAGAAAGAAAAATCTTATAAGCTACAGGGGATTCAACAAATTGGATCTTTTGGAAGTCCGTAAATTCTCCTGAAGACTGATTTACCAAGTATCTTAGTAAAGCTTTTCACCTTAACATTTGGCTGCATTAAAATAAGCAAAATACACATATTCTATCACAACATCTTAAAAGCAACCAGAAACAGAAAATGCAGGAAACCTCTAACATCACCCCTGCAATGATCCAAACTGAAAAATTTTCAACATAAAGTTCTGTGACAAATGATTTGATGACAGTCAGGAACATCAACTTTTCCTTTAGACATGAAACTTGACTTAAAAAGTTTATTTAATGTTTTCAAAAAAATATTTCCGGCTTTCACTATAGGCATTAAATCTGTGACCAGTTGAGCATGTTTCTTCTTGGTTTAATGTAAACATCTAAAATTTCGTACCACCTGTGCATTGTGCTCTACTAATCGTGTGTAACACAGCGTATGCTGGCGGGCCCAGGCCCAAAAAGACAGAGAGTTGTATCAAGTTAGGACGTATTTGGGGATAGGTGAATGTATCATTTGACTGTATGAGAGTAATGAACAGTTGAGCTGAAGATAACAATATGAGAGTTG
The DNA here is from genome assembly GCF_006229205.1 of Suricata suricatta. Taxonomy (NCBI): domain Eukaryota; kingdom Metazoa; phylum Chordata; class Mammalia; order Carnivora; family Herpestidae; genus Suricata; species Suricata suricatta. Next base: position 28,506,165 of record NC_043717.1, read on the forward strand.
CCATTAATTAACTATCTTATAGGACGAATCCTCTTCTAAGAACTATATACCTACACAATTACATGATCTCTTCCTAACAATAACTCTTAAACATAGTTCTTATTATTGTCTTATTTTAAAATCTGTATTAGGTGCCTTCTTTGTGCACCTAATTTGTTGTGCAGAAGATAGAGGATCATTGAATAGATGACCAATGACTGTCATCCTGGGCTGCACATTGAATCTTTCCATACTATACCACGATCTAATTTAAAACCAGTTCATTCAGAATTATGTGAGTTCCTAGGTGATTTTAATGTGCAGTCAAAGATGAGAGTGCCTATGTTACTAGATGAGTATCATGACACTCTGTGTGTGTGCACACTCACGCACACACACATACACACATGCTTCTACTCGCCGAGTTTCAAGATAAGAAATTCAGTGACGAGTTTTGCAGGGAGAATAAACAGGTGTGGAGAAGGTGAAGATGTTAGAAATGGAAGGCGGTGATGGTCATGGTGGGGTGCACTTGTGGGGGAGAAGCACTGGGTGTATTATGGAAACCAATTTGAAAATAAACTATTAAAAATTAAAAATAAATAAAAAAAATAAAACTCAAATTAAAAAAAAAAAGAAATTATCGTTAGTGAAATAAGCCAGACCCAGAATAACCAACACTGTATAATCTTACTTATATGTGGAATTGAAAAAAGTCAGTCTCCTAAAAGCAGAGAGCAGGGTAGTGGTTGTCAGAGGCTGAGGGGTAGAGAAAAAGGAGAGATGTTAGTTGAAGGGTACCAAGTATGAGTTATGCAGAACAAATAAGAGATCTGGAGATCTAAGTTACAGCAAGGCAACTCTAGTTAACAATAGTCCATTGTATACTTGAAGTTTGCTAAGAGAGTAGATTTTTTCCAGTTTTATCGAGATATAATTGACATATAACTTTGTGTAAGTTGAAGGTGTACAACACACTGATTTGATACACATATATTATAAAATGATTACCACCATAGTGTTAGCCAATACCTTCATTCTTTCATATAATCACTCTTTCTTTTTTGTGGTAAAAAACATTTCAGATCTATTCATTTAGCAATTTTCAAGTATATAATACAGTATTATGAGCTATAATCATTATGCTGTACATTAGATCCCTAGAAATTACTCATCTCATAACTGAAAGTTTGTACCCTTTGATTCATATCTCCCCATATTCCCCACCTCTCAGCAAGTGGTAATCACTACTGTACAAGAGAGGAGATTGTAAATGTTCTCAACACATGTACACACACACACACACACACACACACACACACTATGTGAGGTGATGGATATGTTAATTGCTTGATTGTGGTGATCATTTCACAATGTATATCAAAATATCACATTGTACACCTTAAATATACAAATTTTATTTCTCAATTCTACCTTAATATAATGGGAGAAAATTCCAAAAATATACTATACACCAGAAACAAAAAAAGGATGGTAGAAGTGGTAGGACATAGCCCTTGATGTGGAGGGCTAGTTAAGGGAATGCAGAAATAAATGATGTCTTCCATTTTCATGGTGTGGTGCCTTTATTAGGTTGAGGAACACAAAATGAGGAAAGGTTTTCTGGAATACAGTGAGCTCTCTCTGAGATAGAATGTGAGGCTCCTCTAGGATATCTAGGTAGGAATGTTAATTAGGCAGCTTATGTACTAGGATGGAATTCATGAGAGAGGTCTAAGGTAACAAAACATACTTGAGAGTCATCAACATATATGGTGGGAAAGCCATGGGCATGGGTGAGATTGTATAGGGAACATGTGTATAGTGAAAAATAGAGCCAAGGACATAATAATTTGGCAAATGACACTTTGGATGTAGACTGAGCTAGTGAGGGATGCAGAAGGAACTGGAAAAACATGATCAGAGAGGTAGGAAGAAAATCAAGAGATACCTTTTCTGAGAAAGTTTCAAGTGCTGTTTAAGACTTTAAGGTTGGGGTGCCTGGCTGTCTCAGGTACTAGAGCATGTGACTATTGATCTGAGGGTCTTGAGTTCAAGCCCCATGTTGGGTATGGAGATTACTTAAGAGAAATAATAATAAAAATAAATGGTTGTTTTTAAAAAAAAGACCTGAGCATTCTTACAGTTTTATATATGGCAAGGTCTGATTTGTGGCCATAATAGACTAGTGGTTGAGTATTCAGGAAATCAAGAAGCCTGGTGAGTAGGAAATTGGATAGAGGATCTGAATGGATATGGAAGCCCTCTAGGATGATGCTGGGGCTTGCCATAGAGAGCAGAACCATTACTTAAGTTCTGAAGTCTATATCAGGTCAAAGAGAATGAAATAAACTTATTTAGATGTATCAGAAGGCATTTTTGTGCATTAAAGGGTTGCACATTTCCTTTGAAATTGTTAGAAATTTATTTGCCATTGGAGATACAGAAAACTAATTTTCTCTTTTAAAAATTTTTTTAAACATTTATTTATTTTTGAGAGACAGAGTGTGGATGAGGAAGGAGCAGAGAGAGAGGGAGAGACAGAATCTGAAGCAGGCTCCAGGCTCCTAGCTGTCAGCGCAGAACCTGACATGAGCTCAAACTCATAGACCACATGATCATGACTAAAGTCAGATGCTTAATTGACTAAGACACCCAGGTGCCCCAAAACCAATTTTTTCTTGAGGAGAACTATAAACATGAGCAATGCCAGATTCTTTGTCTAGCATTTGGACAACATCCTTATAGTTCTCCAAGCCTATTATACAGTTTTATATCTTTATAAGTCTGACCTATTGTTCCGTCTGTTCCTTACCCAGATATATTCATTAAATATCGTTTTGCTTATAGATTTTTAAATTTTAAGATAAAATTTTACGTATATTGGTATTAAAAAACATTAAACATATGCTTGTTGAGTTTTGAAAATGCACATACCTATATAACTCAAGCCCCTATCAAAATATAGACTATTACCATCCTTGAAGAAAGTAACCTCATACTCCTTCCCAGTGAAACCCTACACACACACCCCAGTGAAGATCACTGCCTTGATTTTGTATCACCATAGACTGATTTTGCCTGTTCTGAAAATTCATACTATGAATAAATCCACTATTTCATCTATAAAGACCTGGGCAATTTCCAGTTTGGGGTTATTACAAATAAAGCTGCTATGAACATTTATATATAAGTGTTTTGTGGATATTTGTTCCACTCAGGTCAATAGCTAGGATTGGAACTTCTGGGTTAGAGAGTAGGTGTTTACTTTGATAAGAACCTGCCAGAACTTTTACCAAAGTAGTTGTTTCATTTTTCACTGTCATCAACAATGTCCTTGCCAACACTTGGTGTTGTCAGGCTTATTAATTTTAACCATCAAGGTGGGCAATTTGGGGGGGGGGTTAATTTGCACTTTTTGATGACTAAGAGTGTATAGCATCTTCCCATGTGTTTATTGGCCTTTCATATCTCTTCTTTTGTGTAGTATCTAGTTCAGTTTTGGCTCATTTTTTTTTCATGGAATTGTCTTTTTGTTACTCAGTTGTAGAAGTTCTTTTATATGCACTGGTTTCCAGTTTTTACTGATAGATGTTTTGGGAATATATTTGGGAATATTATCACTGAGTCTGTAGGGAGATAGGCTTCCCTGTTTTTAATTTTTTATATTTTTATTTCATGAAATTTTTTATTTTAAAATGCATAAAATATATTTATTTAAAAATTTTTGTTAACATGTATTATGAGACCTCTACTCAATAATTTTTTCACATCTAAGAAAGTTACTTTTTGCAATATTATTCCAGGCAATGTTCATATTCCTTTGATTTTCTCAAAAATTTTTTTAAATTTATTTTTTATTTGAGTGTAGTTGACACACAGTGCTACATTAGTTTCAGGTATACAACTTACTGATTTGACAAATTTATACATTATGCTCTATGTTCACCCCAAGTATAGCTACTATCTGTCCAGTTACATTGCTCTTACAATATCATTGACTATTTCTTATGCTGTGTCTTTTATTCCTGTGACTTATTCAGTCTATTACTGGAAGACTGTATCACCCTCTCCCCTTCACCCTTGTATCCAACCCCCCCCCCATCTCCCCTCTGGCAACCATCTGTATTTATAGGTCTGATTCTGCTTTGTTTTTGTTTACTCATTTTTTAGGCTTCCACTTATGAGTGGGATCATATGGTATTTGTCTTCCTCAGTCTGACTTATTTCACTTAGCATGGTACCCTCTAGGTCCATCCATGTTGTCTTAAATGACACAGTCTCATCTGTTTTTATGGCTGTGTAATATTCGTGTGTGTGTGTGTGTGTGTGTGTGTGTGTACCAAATTTTCCTTATCTGTTTTTCTGTTGATAACTTAGATTACTTCCATATCTTGGCTACTGTAAATAATACTGCAGTAGACATAAGGGTGCCTATATTTTTTTTAAAAATAGTCTTTTCATGTTCTAGAGCTGAAGTCGGATGCTTAACCGACTGAGCCATCCAGATGCACCCCCGTTTTTTTTTTTTTTTTTTCATAATATTTTATTGTCAAATTGTTTTCCATACAACACCCAGTGCTTTTCCCCTCGTTTTAAAATTTTTAATGTTTATTTATTTTTGAGAGATAGATAAAGTATGAGCAGTGGAGGTGCACAGAGAGAGGGAGACACAGAATCTGGAGCAGAATTCAGGCTCTGAGCTGTCAGCACAGAGCCAACACAGGGCTTGAACTTATGAACTGTGAAATCATGACTTGAGCTGAATGAAGTTGGATGCTTACCCAACTGGGCCACCCAGGCATCCCAGAGAACTTTTATCTGAATGGATATTGAATATTGTAATATGCTTTTTCTACATCTTTTCAGACCACCATATGATTTTTATCCTTCATTTGATGTGGTATATGACATTGCTTCTGATGAACTTTCATTTGAGCAATAGCTATCCTAGAAAAAAAATACCCACATGTAATAAAATAAATGTGTTTCTGTCCAACTTCCCTTCCGTGGCCTGGTTGTGTGTTGAAGACACACTGAGGCTTTTTGGGCACTGAGGATGCTCAGATAGGGAAGATGGACTGTCTTCCCTGGGGCAGTTGACTTACGGATTTCTGTGTCCTGGGCCAGGAACAGAGATTGACACAAGGCAGAGTCTTTTGAGATCTTTATAGCCATTTTAATGGTATGTCTCTGGAAATAAAAATTGCGGGTTCCTGGATGCTTTCTCAATCCAACCCATAGTTAGTGGACATTTCTTTCAGCTTTAGATTGTGCTTTGTCATCCTTAATTTCCACTGCTGCCTCAAAACTTAGCCTTTCATATTGCTTCACCTTAATGCTAGTTTTATATGTTTTATTGAAAAAAATGTGTTTATTACACAAAAGAGAAAATAAACTAAAAGAAGAAAATAATAGAAATCTCCTATCATTCCACCACCACTCAGAGGAATATTTGGGGCTATTTTCCAATTATTTTTAAGTTTTATATATATGCATAAATCAACTATATATGAATAACCAATAGCTTTTAATGTGTAATGTGTAGTGACTGACCAAAGTCTCATTGTTGAGAGGTGATGGAGATGAGGTTTGAACCCCAGACATCTGACTTTAGAACCTTGCCTCCTGACCAGTCTGCTGACCAGCCCATACAGTTGAGCACATGACCTTGTAGTTCACTGGACCAATGGGTCATCTGAACGCACTTGCCACAGACTGAGTTAATGAGGCACCAATGAATTGCTCTGCTGCCTGTCCACGTGCTTTTCCTGAGCACTTGTTATTTAGCTACAACCCTTTACAGTTTAGAAGTAATAGCAGGTAGATCACATAGAAGCAGGCATCAAATAGCAATCCAGACGGCAAATTGGTAACAAACTATCCCAAATGTTGTGACTTAAAACAAGCATGCATTTAGATAATGTATTAGTCACCTCTGGCTACTAAAATAAAATACCACAGATTGAGTAGCTTTAAACAACAGAAATTTATTTTGTCACAGCTCTGGAGACTTTAAGCCTGAGACCACGGTACCAGCATGGGTGGTTGCTGGTGAGGGCTCTCTCCTTGACTTGGGGATGGCTACTTTCTTTCTGTTTATTCTTGGCCTTTTCTTGATGTATGTGTGTGTATGTACACACACACACACACACACACACACACACACAGCAAGAGAGACAAGAGTGATCTTTTTGGGGTCTCCTTTTATAAGCTCTCTGATGTCTTTTGAATTAGAGTCACACCCTTATATCTCATTTAGCCTTAATTACTTTGGTAAAGGTGCTATCTCCAAATATAGTCATATTGGGGCTTAAAGCTTCAACACAGGAGTTGGGGAGATGGGGTCACAAACATTGGATCCGTAAGAGATCGTGATTTTGCAGGTTGTATATTTGAATTGGGTTCAGCTATGCAGTTCTGGTCTGAGCCAGGCCTGGCTGATTTCATTTGTGTCAGGTCAGCTGGCGGTGACTGGTGTTGGCTAGTGTATGACTAGTCTCATGTGGGAAGGCTAGGATGACACTGGTCTATCCCTGTGGTGTCACTCATCTAACATGCTAGCTCAGTTTGATTCACATGATTTTTGGAGTGCTCCAAGAGCAGCAAGTCCCAATACATAAGAACTTTTCAAAGTCCTTGTTTGAATTATATTTGCTTCTCTTCTATTGGCCAAAGTAAGGCCACAGTCAAGTAGGAGGACATTATCAGTGGACAAGGATATTGGGAGGTGTGAGCTGCAATCACTCTACCACATATATGCAACATACATATGTTTGTTTCCCCAAAACAGGAACCAACTTGGCTTACTGTTTTGTAACATCTTTTTTTACTTAAATATCCTATCTTTCTATGTCTTTAACATTCTTCTTTAACCACATTTTATTGCTTTTATGTACAGAACATGGTCTTCAAGAGCATTATTAAAGCAAAAGTCCAAAAAATGTTTTTCCTGAATCATTAGAATGCATCAACTTCAAACGTCAGTATTTGGAAGGGAACAAAAGTCTTTGGGTCCATATGTTCAATATTACTTAAGAAACAATCTCAATCAGTTCCTGTAATTACAACTAGCACTAAGAGCTTGCTTGTGACTGAGTCAGGAACAGGGCCTGTGGAAACCCTATTTATTTAAGTGGCACTTTTTTCTAATAAACAGAATAGCAAACATGCCGACGCATTGCAGACCATAATATGAATTCATTGTGTGTGTAGATCAGCACCAGGAGGAATAAAATCTTTGATGAAACACAAGCCATAGAAGTCATTCTTAAGTCTTTTATATTTCTCACACCTACACTTGATCTGTGAGCAACTTTGGTTGGATATACCTTCAGAATATATCCCAAACCTAACATCTCTCCTACTTCTGCTACCATTCTGGTCCAAGCCATCATCATCATCTCTTGCCTGGACTGTTAGTCTATTAAATGATCTGATTTCTCTGCATATATGCTTTTTCCTTAGAGTCATTTTTCACAACAGCAGCCAACAGTATCCTTTTAAAGGTTTTTTTTAATGTTTATTTGAAAGAGAGAGAGAGCGAGAGAGCGAGAGTGAGCAAGCAAGCACGGGGGAGAGGGGCAGAGAGAGAGGGAGGGAGAATCTCAAGCAGACTCCATGCTCAACATGGAGCCCGATGTGGGGCTCAGTCCCACAACTATGAGCTCATGACCTGAAATCAAGAGTTGGACACTTAACTGACTGAGCCACCCCAGGTGCCCCAACATTATTGTTTTAAAACATAAGTTAGATTATGTTACTCCTTTGCTCAAAACCCTCCAACACCTTTCTGTTTGATTCTGTACAAATTTTGGACCCTTTCTGTAGAAGAGATTGCATACACAAAGTATATAACTGAATAGAGTTTAATGAAGAGGCTATAAAAATTTATGAAATTAAAGAAAAACAAAGAACGCTGAAACAAGCAGGGGCCAACAACAGTGGGGAGTCTTGCCTTGCCCAGGACTGAATAAGGAGAATGGAAGTAAGTTTTATGAGGACATCTTGAGAATTAGAGCCATGGAACAAGGATGCCCAAAAGGAGCTATGGCCCCCCATGACCAGAACAGAGGTTCTTATTTCTCCACTCTCCTGTCAGTGCAGCCTTCCAGTTGGCCAGACCCAAATTAAGGCCACAGGGCAAAGGATCCAGGTTGGTGCATCCTGCCAAGGCAGATAGGAGAAGGGTGGTATGGGGTCTGCAGAGGCAGATACGTCATGCCATCTCCATAAGGAGAAAAGACATAGCCTTTTGTATATATGCAAAGCCTTATATGCACACCCTAAACTGTTCACTGCTTCAATCTTTGCCTTATTTTTCTGCTACCCCCCCCTCCCCACACCTGCCAAACCGATCTTCTAATAGTTCCTGTGGCACATACCAGGCACACTCCTTCCCTGTGGCCTTTGCATAGGCTTTCCTCTGCTTCAGTGCTTTTGCCCCAGGAATGTCCCTGGGGCTTATGCACTCATGGACTTTAGGGCTGTGTTCAAATATAGCCTTTTCCCCTGCCTACCTTCTTTAAAATTGAATCAAACCTCTTCCTGCATTGTCTATCCACCTTCCTTGCCTAACTGTTCTCTAGGCACTTATCTCCATCTGGTATAACAAATGTATATGTCCCCTTTGCTTTTTGTTTTCTCCCACAAACACATAAGCTCCACGAAGTATGTCTGCTTAATATACGGCTCTACCCAGCACCTGGAATAATGACTGGTTCACAGTAAGTGCTCCATAAATATTTGTTGATTGAATGAATGCATGAGTTGAATCCAAACTCATGTTACAGTCAAGTAAATGGAGTTCCCAAGAGACATTCAAAATAAACCAGAGTATCCTCTTAAACATGTGAAGAAGAATCTTTACTTAGCACACCTTAGGAGCATTGGGATATCCTTGTCATTCTTACAATCTTGCCTAATACCACCGTGTCTGTGATGCATCTGGTCTCTCAGTATCTCACGGCCTGCCTCCTGAATTGCAGGACAGTATGCTTTTATGAATTCTTTCTTTCTTTGCTAACTACCGCCTTTGGTTCCTTTCACTGGTTCTTCTCTTGTTCCCGAGATATCTAAATGTTAGAATGCCCTAAGGCCTTGTCCTTGGATCTCTTTTCTTTCCCGTGTTTAATTTTTAGATGATTGCATAAAATTTCATGACTGATGATTATATGTTCATGCCTCTAGTTTGTATCTCTGCCTTGAACTCCAAATTGGTATATCCACATTGCTTATGTGTCTAAATTTAGTGTGTCCTAAACTGAGCTCCTGATAATTCTCCCTAGTAAATAACTGCTGTGGTCTCCTCATAATGGTTATCGGAAACACCTTTCTTCTAACTTCTTAGGCCAAAAGTTTGCTGACTCTTTTGCTCATATTCCATATCTAATCTGTCAAGATATTTTGTTGGCTCTTTTAGTTTTGGAATATTAAAAATGCTACACGGAATGACCTGTTCATATATAGTACCGTTCTTGTAATAAATTCCTAAAAAGAATAACGTGAACAAAGGTTCCATGTTTATTTCACTGTTTTTGACAACTGCCTGATTGCATTTCATACATTCATTCATTCATTCACTCAACAAATAGTTGTTGAGAATATGTGATGTTGAAGAAACTTTCAGTTGTCAGCAATAGAGTTGAGGCCTGAGCCCTCATAATACTTAATCTGCTTAAGTGGAAGAAGAAAGCCAAATTACTAATGACAAACTCTGGTGAACGTTAGAAAATGAACGAGGAGAGACTAATATAAAATACAAGCAGAGGAACATTCATATTATAAAATACTATTAAAGACCTCATTATTCTGAAACTTGTCCACCTTGAATATTTTAACTGATGGTGTCTTTTGTTTAGTCCTTGGCAGTTTTAATTGCTTTGTTATTTTTAATTTCAATATAGAGGATCATTTTGAGAGATGAAAACTGAAAAAATATCCCCCTCAAATATGGATACTTCGGCATTCTTCACCCTCAGACTTGGTAATCTAAGATTTAGCCCTAAAGTTACAAACTGATTAAATGTAAAATAGTGCATATAGTCTTAAAAATATTGAGGCAGCCATGCATGCATGAGCCAAGAATAAACAGTGCTGCTATTCTTGGGACCATAAAATAAAAATTTTCAAAAAATATGAATAAATATGAGATGGAGACAGTGAAACTCTGGTGACATGTAAGTCCTGAAATGGCTCATGTTGTAGTGAAAAGGCAGGACCCTCCAGCCGCCCGTGAACATGTGTCAGTTACAACTTCAAATCTTCATAATCTACCACTGCGGTGGTCTCTTGTAGCACGTGGAAAGTATTTATTACACTATAGATAGGAAATGAAAATTTCCCAACAGAACACACATCTAACTGTGTCTTCTCATGGGGCACATAATTTCACTGAGACAACAACTATATCCCAAAGAATGAAAGCTAGTTATGTTTTCTGTTTCTTCTAACTACAGTGCAGTAGTTAGACTGTCAACCCCTATCTTGTCCTATATGAATATATCAAGTTTTTTTTAAGTTTGTTTATTTTGAGAAAGAGTGTGTGAGCAGGGGAGGGGCAGAGAGAGAGAGAGAGAGAGAGAGAGTCAGAGAGAGTCAGAGAGAGTCCTAAACAGGCTCTGCTCTCTCAATGCAGAACCTGACTTGGGCTCAATCTCATGAACTGTGAGATCTTGACTGAGCAGAAATCAAAAGTCAGTCACTTGCTTGACCGGCCACCCAGGTGACCCATGAATGTATCGAGTTTTACACAAGGTTTTTTTGGGGGCACCTGGGTGGCTCAGTTGGTCAAGTGTCCAACTCTTGATTTCGGCCCAGGTCATGATCTCACGGTTTGTGGGTTCAAGCCCTGCGTCAGGCTTTGTGCTGACAACTCAGAGCCTGGAATCTGCATCACATTCTGTTTCCCTCTCTTTCTGCCCCTCCTCCGCTCACGTTCAGCCACTCGCTCACTTTCTTGTGCACGCTCTCTCTCTCAAAAATAAAATAAACATTAAAATTTTTTTAAATAATAAGTCTTTTCTTAAAGTTACTTAAACAACTTTGCATTTGCTATGAGAGAGGGATGTCAGTTGGCTGAAAACATCCTTTTTGTGAGATGTGAATCCTAAACTTGGCAATGACTAAAGGAAGACCTGGCTTCCCTCGTGACTCTTGCTCCCTTAGTTCAGTTTCAAGGGTGAATGCACAGGTAGGGACAGATTTGGTGCAGTCGAAAGTCACTTGAACCAGATGGTTACAAACAGGCCAAGTGTCCCATGCCTATTCAGCTCTTCATTTGGGTCTGGAATACAAAGCGTGCTGCTTAGTGCTAATAAAGCTTTTTTAACCAAAGGGAGGTCAAACACTCTGCCACACCACCTGGCACCATTTAAAGAATCAGCTGGAGTTGACCGTGTTCAAATGAATACTTGGAGTGTAAAATCAACAGAACTAAAGGAGAAAGAGAAAAAAAATCCATGTCATAAAAGACATAGTTAAAAGAATCTCAGTAAAGGTCGAAAATATTTTCATTTGGGGACTATACAGGCCAAAAGGGTGACTGCTTCTCTTTACATTTGTTTGTAGCAAGCCAAGGCAGGGCAGGGGTAGATAAACACTTAGCAAACAAACGAAAAAAACCCAAAGGTGAATGGGGAAAACTAGTGTCCTGTGGGTGTGCACATTCTTCAAGGCCTGGTGGCAGCCACTGTTCTAGATCTAAGTGGGAGTTTTAGTTGGTAGGGAAAATCCAACACCAAATGACTGGTATTTTCTTTTGATAATTTTCCAGATATCCATATATCACCACTCTTTTCCAAAGGTATGTGGTTGCCCAGATACCAAGTTGAAACAATCTGTGACTCCCCCCTTGTCTTCTGTGAGATCATGACCTGAGCTGAAGTCCGACACTTAACCAGCTGAGCCACTCGGGTGCCCCATCCCAACTTGTCGTCTTAAGTTCATAAAACCTCAAGTGGACTGCTAACTTCTAGGGGAGAAGGAAGTATGTCTTAGGTCTAATTATGGTTAAGCAGAACTAGTATTTATTTTAAATGTTTTTTATGATTCAAATTTGAGAGTAGGGAAGGAATCTGGGAAACTGGATTCACTGGAATGGTTTTTGTTTTTTAGAGAGAAAGGGGGGGATTGGGAGAGAGACAGAGAGAATGAATATGAATGCACTTGTGAGCAGGGGTGGGCAGAGGAAGAGAACGAATCTTAAGCAGGCTCAATGCCCAGCCCAGAGTCTGATCTCATGACCCTGATATCATGACCTGAGCCAAAATCAAGAGTCAGCAGCTTAACCTACTGAGCCAGCCAGGCACTCCTCGCTGGGATGTTTGGGGGCCAAATAAATGAAGTCAACACAGGGAATGTGAATTAATACAAAAGGATGCCTTCAATTTCAGCTCAGGTCATGATCCTGTGGTTTGTGAGTTTAAACCATGAGCAGGACTTGCATGGACAGCACAGAGCCTGCTTTGGATTCTCTTGCTCTCCCTCTCTCTATACTCCTCCCTCTCTCTCTATCCAACCTCCCCACTAGTGTGCTGCTCTCTCTCAAAATAAATAAACTTAAAAAAACCAAAAGGATGCCCTTATTGATAACCTGAAGGCCAGAGTGGAGAAGGAATTACGATTAAGAACAGGATAATTTCTAGTAAAAGTTGGGAGAAACTGTGTTGTTAGTTTTTTCGCAGAGGTGTCCTTTTGATTTTCAGACTCTTCAGTGATTGAGTACATAATCTTCTCCGCTACAGTGATAGGTATTTCAGCTAAAACTATTTTCCATGTAATTTTAATTCCATGTGTTACATTTTACATCTGGCTATTTCTATTTAGGGCTTTTGGTTCATCTCTAGACAATGAAAGGCATTATCTTTGGTAAAAATAAATAATAATGATAACTAGATTTCTAGGGTCCATTAATGAAAGCTCACTTTGAAGCTCAGAGCAACCGTGCTGGATTGGAAGGGATTGGAAGGGAGAGTACATGGCCTGGGTGGCTTGGAGTTGCTCACAGGGCACTAGATGGAATCATGGGGAATCCACCATGTATCCCACATTCTATATCCCTGTTTCTCCGGTTCCCATTTTCTCATTCTCTCTCCCTAGCAGATCATATTTAGCACAGAAAGTAGGTGTCATTGCATCTAATATTTTTTTCTGTGTGAAATTGAGGTGACGGGTTATTTTCATACAGATAAATAATATGTGAAGAAAGGAAAATTAAAATAAAGAAAAAGAGGGGCACATAGGTGTCTTAGTCCATTAAGCACTGACTTCAGCTCAGGCTATGATCTCACGGTTTGTGAGTTTGAGCCCCATGCCCGGCTCTGTGCTGACAGCTCAGAGCCTGGAACCTGCTTCCAATTCTGTGTCCCCTTCTCTCTCTGCCCCTCCCCTGCTCGTACTCTGTCTCTCTCTCTCTCAAAAATAAACAAACATTAAAGTTTTCTCAAAAAAGAAAAAGAAAATAAGGAAAAAGAAACAACTAAAATTTAAAGCAAGGAGAATTAAAGAAGGAAGATTTCCAGAACCTTTCTGAGCACTCCGTTGCAAATTTGGAATCATAGTTGCTGTGCAGTAGTTGACTTTGCCTGCCAGAGTAGGGGATAAAATGCATCGAAAAAACTTTGTGTCTCTCATCCTCAAGAAGAAGAATGAGTGCTATCATTTTCATGTTTATTATGATAGCTATTTCTGGTAATTCTAAAGCTATTAAATGCTTTGAAACATAAACTAGTTCTAATACACTGAAGGAGCAGCCAATTTACACAACAGCTGGGAAAGAAAATCAGAGCCACTCCACTGGACCAGCTGAATCTGTGAGACAGGCATTTCATACCTTCCAGCTGACACAGCATGCAGATCAAACTGGCAGCTGTATTTGAGGGAAAATATGTCACAACAGACAAATGGAAGGAAAGGACGGATCCACAAAAAGGATCTTCTGCATATGAATCACACTAGTGGGAAAACTGCGGAATGAATAAGTAAAAAGTTAGGCATCACCCCCTCAATATTTAGAAGGCCCCTCATACCCACTGCAACCACCATAAGATAAAGTAAATTTTTATAATTCTTTCTCATGGAAACAGAAATTATAAGCCTGAGTCTCCTGAATATACTTACCATTGGACTCTTTGGGGTATCCTTAGACATAAAATTTTCACAGAACTGTCAATAATGAAATCTACATAAAAGCCAAAAAGATTAAAGAGAGAAACCCTATCAGGTATATATATTTTTGCATGTAGCTACAACTTCACACCTTAGAGATATGCTAAATATAAACTGTTGTCAAAACAATCCTGTCATGTTTGCCAAATGTATTGAGCTTATTGTGTGGCAACCATTATTATCTGTGAACTAGGTACTTTTGTTTCTTGCAGTTGCGAAGATGAGGAATTCTCAGAGTACTTAAGTAGCTTTCCCAAGGTCACACATAAAGTGGCAAGGATTCAATTCCAGATCATTGGGATTTCAGTGGTTGCAGTCTGCCTCATTTTACTCTACCTGGTAGTTGCCTAGTTCTACTTGAACCTATTTATTTATTTTTTAAAAATTTTTATAGTTTATTGTCAGGTTGGTTTCCCAGTGCTCTTCCCCACAAGTGCCCTCCTCCATGCCCATCGCCCCCTTCCCCTTGCCCCTCCCCCTTCAGCCCTCAGTTTGTTCTCAGTATTCAAGAGTCTCTCATGATTTACCTCCCTCCCTCTCCCTAACTCTTTATCCCCCTTTACCCTCCCCATGGTCCTCTGTTAGGTTTCTCCTGTTAGAACGATGAGTGAAAACATATAGTATCTGTCCTTCTCCGCCTGATTATTTTGCTTAGCACTTGACCCTTTTTATAAGGGAGGTTGCCGAAGTGGAGAATTGCCTAGTTCCCTAAGGCAGAGTGTTTAATCTTGAGCGATTCAGAACGTCCGCCTGTCTCCTACACTCATTGTTCATGGCAAGACGTTTTGGAGCCATGGAGATCCAGTGTAATCTGCCCTTTGGATGAAAATCATCTGTACCTTTGAAGGTGGCCATAAACCTGATTCCATTTTGTGTCTTTCCTTAATAAATCCTCCAGCTGTTTCTTACATGATGTGTATTGGGCCCCTTTGACTTTCTGGCTAATGGGAATGTTAATTATATCTCTGTGCCTCAGTCTCTTTGACTCTAAAATTGGGACCATAATATGTCCTACCATTCAGTTTTGTTGAGAATATTTAATACTGGGTTTATATATGCAAAACTCTTAGTATCTAGCACATAGCAAGTGCTCAGTAATGTTTGTCATTAATACTATTATTTATTGTATCATGATTATCCTTAGGGCTTTCATGGTAATTAGAATGTGATCACGTGGGTAAAACCATTAGCACAGAGCATGGGGCAATTTAATCACTTAATAAATGTGAAGCTCCTCACTTTTTCCCTGAGCATCTAATGTATAGGTAGGCTATCTGATTCCTTGTATCCCTCTGACAGTTTATTTTCTAATTTCTCACACTTGATTGTTTGCTATACAATAGACCAGTCAGAATTCTATCTCTGTATTAGCAATAGAGTTTTGTTATGTATAGTCCTTTCTTAGACAACTATGACCTCTGACTTTAGAATGAATGTCATTCAATTCTATTGGACATCAATGGGAGGGGAAAAAAATCAATCTGCGATGCTTTAATAAATGTGTCTTTCCATGGGCCAGTCATAATGATTCTGGAATGTCTAAAGAATGTTCTTGAAGACAGTGGTTGGCATTCTCCACGCCCACCAGGAGGCCAACACCAGGGCCTTGGCAATGAACTTCTGTCACGGTACAGATGCTCTGGATTTTCATTAGGTTCACAGCTGCAGCACTTTAAAGGACCCTTTCTCAGAATAAACATAATGGTGTGAACCTCCATGCTGAACAGTAACATATCTTAATGAGAATTTTCATAATATAGTTTTCTAGGCTATATTTTTTCTTTGACTCTCTCTATTGTCTCGATCAACTGAATAATGCCTGAAACTATGTCATAGATCTAATCAGTGTGCGAAAACAACAAAAAGTGCAGCATATTTGCCTTGTCTATTCAATAATGTAGATGCATCATGTGCGTGGTAGGAAGATCGGTAAAGCCAGGGGTTGACAAGTGATCGATCTGGTAGGGCCGGGTGCAAGAAGGCCTGTATCAGGGCTACTATTAAGCATACAGTTGCATTATAAATGGTCTTCATGCAGATGAGTCATGGAAACTGTGGGCATAAGGGAGAATACTATCACTCATTTTGAAAATAAAATAAAAATCATTATCTCTCTTTTACTACTGCTTATTCTGTACAAAAAAAGATCACATTTAACTTAATCATGATTTCAAAATCATACATATTTCTGAAGAGTAGGAAAAATATCGCTTAAAATATTGAGCACACTGAGACGTCTAACAGTTAACATAGTTAACATTTAACAGAGTTAATTAATACTGATTTTTGTCTCCTGGAATATATATAACTGCAAACCTTTAATTCTTAACATGGTCCATTATTTTCACAACTCTATAACAATTATTCAATCCTTGGGCTCAATCTAATCTTTCAAAGCACAAGTGCTTTCAGCTACCACCAGTGGTACTTGATGACCACAGATATTTTTACCCATGCTCTCCAAAGAGTGATTTCCAAAGAATGATTAAATAAAAATGGCAAATACAGTCTTAGCCAGGTAGGGAAACTGTCTCTTTCCTTGAAATTTGCTTAGAGGTTGTCCTCAGTTTCATTTTTAACAAGTGCTTTAAAGTTACTGTCTTTCATACACTGGACATACGTAAGATCTAGTTCTTTTGAATATATTTCATGGCCTTTTCCATCCTGTACCTATAAAGAGTTGATAATTTATTTAGCTTTACATCGTCGGTACTTGCTGCCTTGGCCATCTACAGCCATGCCTCCTACCAACCCTAAATTATCTCAGAGCCCTTAGTTGAAAGCAAAGGATGATTTGCTGAAACTGTGTTCTAAGGGTAGCCAAGGTTTGTTTTAATTGGGAATGGTAAGACACACAGATATAGATGTGACTGTCGTGAAGGAAGACGTTTGTTCTGCTCGCAGATCCCTAGAAAGAGGCTGATGGGGCAAGAGGAAAAGGTGGTCAGGAGCCTGTGCTGTGGTTTCCGTGGAAAGGAATAGGTAAGACTGGGTAAGCAGGCTTAGGATTGGGTAGTTTGAATAATTTCAGTGGGTTCTGGGGCATAGTGGCTGCCCCTAGGTGCCTGGTACCTGGCTCAGGGGTGGTGAGAGCAGGGGGCTAGTGGTCCAAAGGTAAGAGCCTGATAAAAAGGGATAGTTGGGAGTATGAGCTCTGGATTGGTTGGTTTGGATATGAAAGGCATGTTTCCCAGGTCAGTTGCTTGCTCTCTCTAGGAATCAGCTAACCGGGAGAGGGTCACTTCTACCAGGATCAGCAAGGCCCCAAGATGAGAATATAAAAAGCATGAGAATATAAAAAATGAAAGTCATGTTTAACACGGGTTGGTGCCCATGGTGAGAGAGACGCCACACCTGTATGATTGATTTGTGAGCTCTTCGGGAGAAACTGTCTTATCTGTCATTACATGCACAGCCAGAGCACAAAGCCTGGCCCACGGGAAGTGATTATTGATATGTGGTGTAGTCCAGGGCTGAGGCTGCACTACGAGTAAGTTATGTGTGCCTCTTGAACTTTACAAGAATATTTGGGAGGGAAACAAAAGGCCAAGCTAGAACTCTATTTTGTTTATCTAATAATAACAATAATCTGTAACACTAAGATTCACTAAGTCTCTACATATCATTCCAAATAATTGACAGACATTAATTTCAAATGGCACATGGGTCTCAGCTCTTTGTGTCAGCTCTTTGATGAGCCCTAACTTCCTCCCCTTCCCTCCCTCAATTCCTAATTCTGTAAGCTTCTCCCTTTCAGCATCTGTGTTCCCTACAGTAGTGCTTAAGAGATCAAACACATCTGTCAGTCAGTCCGACAGCAACCATTTATTGAGCACCCAGGGAGTATATAGCCCACAGAGTGTATCAGAGTAAATAACAAAAACCAAGCTAAATGACTGTTATCAAAATGGATATAAGCAACAGGCTCTTCTTTAAGGATGAGCAAATTCAAGTTATCATTTTTTAAAAGTATATGTTAGCAGTAATCAAAAGATTTTGTCAAACACTGTTCCTTGACTGTTTAGAAATTACATTATCTTTAAAGGAAATTGTGTGCATTCAATTTAAGTTGATTTCATATTATATGATCAACTTACAGGTTTATAAAAGCTGTTTCATGTTCTGTAAAACCCTTTGAAATGTTTTAGTAAAAAGTTTCCTTTTTCAGAAAAGCAATACAAATTAGTAGAAATGAATGCCAATGTTTAACCCTTGATAATTACTGAATATACATCTCATAGTTAAGGTCCAGGCAAATCATGTCCTTTCCAAGAAGGGGACTAAAGTTTGGGATTTGCTTTGGGAAAGGGTTGTTTTGGTTTTGGTTTTTGATTATAGTTCTTAGACCTAGCAAGCTGGAATAAAAGTATATATTCTACATTAAATTTACTGACACAGTAATTATTTGAAGGAGTCTAGGTCCAACATTTTTTATCTCCATTGTTTGAGATTTGTCTGTAAACCTTAAAACTAACTCAGCAGATAAGCATGTGCAGCCTTGCTCTGTCCTAGGTCACAGTATGGTCTGGGGCTGATCATTGAACCCCTTGGTATCTCTGAATGGAAGTGGCCTGGACTCATTTATCTCTATATTTCCTTCCTGTGTTAAAGTAACGACTATAAGCAGAAACATTTGTATAGGTATAAGATGAGATATGTAAATGGACTGAAAGATTCTATAGAAGTTAAATATATCATGATTTAGGTAGGACTGGTTTCTGAACTACACAAAGTCATCAATAAACTACAAAAAAGATATGCTTCTTACATGTAGTGCATTGATCTCCTGGAATCAGTGGATTCCAGGAATTCTCACCCAAGGTTCAATATCTGCTTGGATTAAAATGATCTATCAGCATATTCTTTAACTTACTGCATTATTAATTGTTACACAAACACCTGAGGAACATGGTCATTGTGTAAACATATATATAGTTTTACAAATCATATATTTTAAACACTTATGCAACTTTCGCTGGTTGCAAACATGTGTTTGAAAATAGACCCTATATAGATGTTAATGCATTGGGAAGAGAATATTCCACTCACTTGAAGACAGTGAACTAACCATGGAATGAAAGCAGTTCATGTAGCTCTTCTACATTAAACCTTTCAGTGAGTCACCAAAGACTTTAAATGCTGTTTAACCTTCCAATACCTGACTGCTGCTCCTCACCAAATTTCTTGCTACTTTCCGTTGCTCCTTCTGCCCCCATCACTATGCTGAGCATGTCATCCTGGGGGCCTTCTTTGAATCCCAGATCAGTTTACATCTCCCCATTACATTCTCCCTTGGTGGTAATCTGTATTTCATAACAATCATCCTGGTTTCAATGAAATGTTTAATGTCTGTCTTCCCCCCCTAGAATATAAGCTCAAGAAGTCGTGATTAATGGCCGGCTTTTTGAAGGGATATACACAGCATCTGCTCTGTGATATGCCCTCAGAAAATGTGCTGAAATAAATAAGTTAGTGGCTGTTTTAAAATCTCATCTAGCTATGTAGAACATGCAAATAGTAGTGTCTAATGATTTGTAGTTAATGCTAAAGAAGGGAAAATTTTTAGTTCTTATTCCAATTACTCCCTATTTCCCTAAAGTTGGGGATATAAACATAGAGAAAGACAGGATTGGGGTGTGAGTGTGTGTGGGGGGGGGGTATATGGGGAGGGAAGATATTTAGGTAGAAAAGACTGTAGATCCCTCTGACTTTGACAAATGGCTAACAGAGAAAATATAATCATATGCTATTTTAGAAAGCATATAAGCTAAACTTGGTGAGTTACACAAATAAAAGGCCAATTTACTAATGGCTGAAGAAAATAGAATATAAATCTGAAGGAAGGAAAGATAATTACCTTATTTTTGTGTTTTCTTTGCTGTTTACTCTGTATATGCTGTCTCTTGAGATACTGATTTTCTTCAGTTAGCAAGCAAGGTTTCTAAGGGGATATCTCAACATAGTTTTCCTAAAACTTCGTATGCACAGTAGTTTATCTCTGGGATGTTTCTCCCACCAGAAGTCTGATTGGTCACACTTACTTAGCAGCAGCTGTTGGCTTCAGGAAATAGCAAGGAGAATAGAAAATGAGGGCTGTTGATGTTGGAGAAGAGGGAGCCAGAGAGTTTGAGAAGGAAGAAAGGAAAGAAATGACTCTTTCCAGTTTAGTCAAACTCCTCACAGATTGTCACAGTACAGACTGAACTGAAGATGCAGCCGTAGGCAGTTGTGTGTGAATGTTTACTGCACATCAGCCCATCCAGGCTTAGTTATTATGAATTGCCTATTGGTATCATTCAGATTGAAGACTCAGAGTGTATCCGCATGGTACCAAAACACTGTGTACAAGGAGGAAAATCCATTTCATCACAATTTTCTCTCTTCCGTGATTTCACAATACCTCTCCTCTCCAGAACTAGGTGCATCCGAATCATGTTAGATGGTTATTAAAAATACGTAACACAAGCCTTGTTAGAAACCTTCGAGTCAGAATCACCAGGTATGTGACCTAGGAATATGCATTTTATTAATCTCTCCAGATAATGATGATAAGCATTAGGGCTAACACCTCTTGTAAAGTGAGCAATATGATTGATTTCTAATAATTTTTGGACCATTTTTTAAGCCACATATAAAAAGTCAGAAACATTTCTTTCCAGAAGTTATAAACTAAAAGATTGCCACCCCAAAAATGCAATGTAGTGAAATGGAAAGAGAACACGATCTGATTTTAGAAGACTTCAGTCAAGTGGGGTCTTTGCTTTGTTATTTAACACTGTGACTTCTGGCCAGCAAAGACTGAATATGAAATTATGGGTATTTGTGTTTATGACCCACAAAAATGGTGATTTCATATGGTTCCGCCTAATGCTTTAACTTCCTGGGCATTGTTTTCTGTGTTTTAAATGGGATCATATTACTATCAGAAGGCTATTTTTTTTCAGGGTTAAATGAGCTTTTGTAAGTGATCCCACTTGAAAACCTTAATGTGACTTGAAAACTGTAGTGTGAACTGTTCTTCCATCTCCTTCCGGAAACCACAGTACTAGTAAATGCCAGTCTTTATGTTTGGGCATTTTACAACATTGAAATATGGTCTGCAGCAAGTTTTGTTGCATATACACATAAAGCCTCCATACTCTGGAAAATTTACAGGTGACCATAAGCCCATGCCATCATATGAGAGTTCTC
The DNA here is from genome assembly GCF_006229205.1 of Suricata suricatta. Lineage (NCBI taxonomy): Eukaryota > Metazoa > Chordata > Mammalia > Carnivora > Herpestidae > Suricata > Suricata suricatta. The sequence continues at coordinate 28,527,501 of NC_043717.1, forward strand.
ACAAAGAGCTATAGCTTCTTATATGCCATGGCTGGAATGGCTTCTTGGAGTTGTTGCCTTTCTTTATGTCCTTATGCCGTTCCTTCAGCCCTAGCTCAATTCATTTTCTTAACTCAGCAGGTCACAGAGCAGCTGCTTCATTATGTCGCTCTCTCTTGTGGTCAGCTGCATCCAAGGAACAGATCTTCAGTTCCAGGAAGAGCTCCAATATTAGTATGCTGGCCAGATTCCAGGACCTTAGCATGGTGATTCCAACCAGCTACTTAAACTGAAAGGGGATTCATTGCCATAAGTTACCAAATCACTGCCAGTAATCATTGTTCAGCCATTGATAGAAAAGTGATGATGTTTCAAAGAAGTAGATGTTCTCATCTTCAGAATTGTGAAGATTATAATTGGTCCAAGAAAAGATTGGTCGACAAGTTATCATTACCTAGAAAACTTTAGAAAATGATTCAGGCAGAGATGAATTATGGATACTGGTAGTGGGAATTCGTGATTTTGAGGGAGCCAAAATGAGCGTACCAAGAATAAGTTTGAGGAATTACCAACTGGATGAACTTTCTTTTTCTGGGCAACTTTATTTGATTTTAGAATTTAATAATATCTCTCATAATGTCCATCTGAAAAAGCTGGGAAAAATATGTTTGTGACAGAACAAGTGGAATCATAGCCAACTGAGAATTGTACATAGCCAAATGAGTATTGTACCAAATGAGTATTGTTCAGTGAGATCCTAAGTGGCCTCTGGGCAGTGATGTGCTGGAGCCATGCTAGATCTAGAGAGGTTATTGCACACATCTCTGCCTAATGCCTCAGCAAGTGCTATTACATTGGTAGCTTGAAATTGGCCATGGTGGAACTATTCATACTAAGGAAATTGGTCAACAGTACAAATCTGGGCTTTATTTTCCTCTAGGGAATCAGTTAAACATTTACCAGCATACCATTTGACCTATTTCCCCTCCTCAATTTTGAATTAAGTCAGTAAAAAAAATATGTACATAATTATGAGTCAGTGTACCAGAGTTAGGGGAGAAAAAAGTGCCATATGCCTTATCTTAGGTAGCTCCTTGTCGAGTACGAGAGAAAGACATGTGGCCATCAAAGCCCTTTATATTCTATTCCCTTGATTTCTTCTTTGCTCTCATCTTCTACCAGTTTCTGTATTCATATGCTGTTTTCTTCACCACATGTCTTTTTGCTATTCCAAAACAGAAGAGTAAATAGACACCACAAACTCATCCTTGCCTCAAGTTTTTGCATCTGCTGTTCCCTCTACCAAGGAATACCCTTCCTTCAGAACTCTGCATTCTTGGCTCAGTCTAGATTTAAATATCACTTCTTCAGAAAAGCTTTCTCTAACTACCTCTAGTCTAAAGTCACCAACTCACTCTGCCTCTCAGTATATATTTTCATAAAACCCAGGTTTTAAATTTAAATAGACTGTTAACTTTAAAATAGTTTTAGAATTACAGAAAATTTGCAAAGATCGTTCATATTTCCTATTATATCCCACATCCAGCTTTCCATAGTAACACCGTGCATTACTGTGATGTACTTCTTACAACAGAAAAACCAACATTAGTATATTATTATTAACTAAATTCCACATTTTATTTGGATTTAACTGGCTTCTACCTAATGTTCTTTTCTCTTCCACCGTCACAACCAGGATGCCACATTATGTTCAGCTACCATGTTTCTGTAGCTTCTTCTCGTCTTTGATAGTTTCTCAGATTTTTTGGGACCTTGACAGTTTTGAGAAGTACTGGTGAGGAATTTTGTAGAATGTCCCACAACTGAGGTTTCTCAGAAGGTTTTCTTATGGTTATACTGAGGTTATAGGTTTTTGGTAGGAAGACTACATGAGTGAAGTGCCATTGTCACTAGATTATATCAAAGATACATGCTATCAACATGAGTTGTCACTGAAGATACTGACCTTGAACAACAGGCAGAGAGGGTTTATCAGTTTTCTCCACACCTTTCCATCGCTGCTCTCTTTGGAAGAATGCCATTAACACAATCTACAGTTGGGGTGGGAGTTAAGCTCCATTTCCATGAGGGGGAGGATCTATATAAATAATTCTTCTGTACCAGAGATTTGTCTCCTCTCTTCCACTTATTTATTCAATCATTTATTTATATTAAACATTTACTAGGACACCATTGAGTCTGTGCTTTTGTATAGACTCATGAGTATTTATTTAATACTTTGGTTATAATCCATTACTCTCTAATTTTTTTGTTGCTCAGATTGTCCCAGTTTGGGCCAATGGGAACTCTTTCAGATTGATTCCTATATCCCTTTGATATACTTTAATGTGTTTTTTTTTTCTGGAGTACTTCTGGTACTAAAAGATGCTCCAGTCTCATTTCATATATTCGCTGACCCAGCATTTCTCCAAGAAGCCCCAGTTCCTTTAATTCGAGAATGGTATTAGATATCATGATCTGGGCATGGAATGTGCTTGTTGCTGTAGAGGTATTCTTGCCTTAAAACCCTCTTAGTGAACAGTGCTAGAGAATGCATGTATACATATTAAACCACTTACACATGCTAACCTGATTTTTTTCTGTATCTGTCCATCTGTATTAAGCATTAGATGAGTTTAAATGGACGTTTCCAACTCTAATCCAGCATCAAAAGGTTTATTCTATTTCCTTGCTTATGTGTAACCACCGTTTCCAACAGTGAGAAACCTGACTCCCACCATCTGCCCTACATTTACTTGTTTGTCCAATCCCGGCATACATGTGTAGCAACTTCAGAATTGTTAATTTGTACTCCCACGAGAAACAGCTTTACTAAAAGTAGACTATAGTGTTTATATTCACTTCCTCTTGGCTGTAGTCTTATATTTTCTAGTCAAAAGACCATTTTCCAAAGTCAAAACCCAGTTTTAAAGCATGATAATGCTCAACATATCTAGAATCATCATGTTTAAGTATATCGTTTGTCTTCCCAAATAGAATATAAACTCCAGAAGAGCAAAAGAACTTGGCCTGTCTGTCTTGAACAACATTCTAACTTCTATCAGGATATCAAGAGTAATGCCAAGCATAGTTAATATTTATTACATGCAGGGATGAACTCATTCACAATAGAACATGTTTTTAGCATTTGATTTTGTTCTCTTGACCAAGTGTAATTAGGTACTAGGTGAACAAAACATTCCTTGAAAACATGAAAAAATGTTTGATAAGTAAAATGTCAGTGAATTAATTTGTACTGAGAAATAAGACTGCCAACGAACATGAAAACCCATACCAAAGGATGCGTTTCTTCTTTCTCTGTAGAAAAGTAATTTCTGAACCATACTAATTGAGCAAAATCAAACGAGGGTAATGCTAATCACCAAGTGACTAGAGCTATGGGGAAGAAGCCTAGGGCCTTAGTCACCCAATCCTCTATAAATTGCAGTCAATTTAAGAAAGTTATTGAATAGAGCCTGACCCTTCAAGTAAGTACACATACCTCAGCCTGATTCAACTCTCCTCAGAGAGTATCTTTTTATTTCAGATGGATCCACAGTAAGTTTCACAAAATAATGTTAAACCTATATACTTTACCCTTACATTGTCATTAATAGGACCTGTAACGTGGACTAAGGTTGAATACCTAATAGCTATATTCTAGACAGTTACTAGATAGAATAATAAATGGTGGTGAGCATAAAATTATTTTTTACGGTTCAGTTGAAAAATATTTCAGGGGCACCTGGGTGGCTCAGTTAGTTGAGCATCTAACTTTGGCTCAGGTCATGAACTCATGGTTCATGAGTTTAAGCCCCACATCAGGCTCTGTGCTGACAGCTCAGGGCCTGGTGCCTGTTTCAGACTCTTTGTCTCCCTCTCTGCCAATCCCCCATTCATGCTCTGTCTTTCTCTCTCTCTCTCTCTCTCTCTCTCTCTCTCTCTCTCTCTCTCTCTCTCTCTCAAAAATAGATATTGAAAAAGCCTTTTAAATATTGAATGAGTGTTATTTAGATATGTGGTACATATGCTTTTCAAGATATTTTTAAATGAATTCTTAGATTGACATAGCAAGAGATCTGATCCGTGGATCATATATTGCCTCCCTTCCTGATATTCAAACATGCAGAAATGTTTTCACCACCAGCCTTAATGAATTCAGGACAGTCTAAGAGACAAACTTGTTAAAACTGTGTGGTGTTATCCGAGGAATAAACAAATCTTTGAAATTAAATAGAGTCCAAAATTTCTTGTTTAATTAAATTGACATTTCAAATTGAGCAAAAGGGATAGGGTAAAAATAAAGGGGTATTTTTAATCTCTTAATTAATGTATCTTCCTATCATTGGCTGATTTTTAATTTAAAAAATTTACTTTAACTGTAAGCTAGAAATAAAAAATATTCCAGAACTTCCCTGTGTCATAACTGAAAAGATGTTCATTTACCATACATAATAACATCTTTGTATAACTCTGCCCTGAAAGAAAAATAATTGTTTCACTTTTTATGGTAGGAATAGTATTTCTGGGCAATTGTTTTGTTCAGTGTTATGAACCCTATGAATTATGCAATTGCCTAAATTTTATATTTTATTTTGGATCTTAAAGTAATTAGAGCCAAATTTGTACCTCATTTAAAATTTATGCTGCCTCTCCCAAGAGTATATTCTATTAAACTTCCTCAAAGTTTAATTAGATTGATTAAACTAGATTTAATTAGATTAATTTTCTGAAACAATTATGGGGCATATGCATATAACTTAAATAAAAATGATTGCAGAGTTCCATCAAATGATTGTATGTGGCTATCCCGTCTCCAGCACAAGAATATATCTGCCAAATTGTCTAGAAAACTTATGGCAAATGGTCAAATTACACTTTCTCTTAGTGCTGGACACAGAATAATTCTTACTCTTTAGGTCCACATTTCATAGATTATAAACATTTTTTAACATTTATTTATTCTTGAGAGACAGAGGCAGAACATGAGCATGGGAGGGGAAGAGAGAGCAGGAGGCACAGAATCTGAAGCAGGCTCCAGTTTTTGAGATGTCGCACAAAGCCCGACACAGGGCTTGAACTCACAAACCAAGAGATCATGACCTGAGCCAAAGTCAGATGCTTAACTCACTGAACCACCCAGGTGCCCCAACATTGCATAAATTATATACAAATCACTTCATGTTAAGGAAATAGTATACAAAGTATGTCACCATTACCTTCAATCATATGCTGTCTTAACATAAATTGTATTTCAGTTTTCTGATAAAGACTTGAGCATCGCCTTAATCTGTGGAGAAGACAAACATGCCAGCCTTAAAAGAAATGTCCAAACAAGCTACATCTTAGGACCATTATCCTTGCAAATATTCGTTCAGTTTTCTATTACTGTATAAAAATTTGTCACATACTTAATGGAGTAAAACAACAGTAGTCATTTATTATTCTTACTTTTTCATCTTCTTAGGTGTTGATTGTACTCAGGTAGGCAGCTCTTTCTTCTAGTCTTTCATGTGGTTGGACAGTGACAAAGATTGGAATCATTTTTTTCTAAGTTTTTATTTAAATTCCAGTTAGTTAACATACAATGTAATATTAGTTTCAGGAATAAAATTTAGTGATTCATCACTTAAATACAACCCCCCGTGCTCATCACAAGTGCCCTCCTTAGTACACACCACCTATTTCAAAACCCTTCCCTGCCCCACCCCACCCACTCCAGTAACCCTCAGTTTGTTCTCTATAGTGAAGAGTCTGTTTCCTGGTTTGCCTCTCCCCGCCCTTCCCCGTGTACTGTGTTGATCTGCTTTGCTTCTTAAATTCCACATATGAGTGAAATCATATGACGTTTGTCTTTCTCTGACTTACTTAGCATAATATTCTCTATCTCCATCTCCATCATTGCAAATAGCAAAATTTCATTCTTTTTAAATGGATGAATAGTATTCCTTCTTTATCCATTCATGAGTCAGTGGACATTTGTGCTCTTTCAACTGGGATCGTTTCTCACAATTCTACGCAGACATGGCCAGCAGGTGATTCTGTCTCCATGCTGGGACCTCGGCAAAGGCTGTTGACGGGACATCTACATGGTGCCTCTTCATGTGACCTACATTCCAGAGGTAAACATCTTGAGAAAGAGAGATCCAGGAGGGAACTATATTACCTTTTCATAGCTAGCCTTAGAAGTCATACAGCATCATTCTCGCAGCCACATTCTATTAGAAGCTAGTCACTAAACCCACCCTGTATTCAAGAAGAAAGGAATTAGAATTCACCTTTTAATCAGAAAGATAAAAGAGATAAAAGATAAAGTAAGAATCTTTTGGAGAGTCTTTCAAAATATCCTATACATCTTACTTTTTGATATTAATTTCTATTTATTTCAGATGGCTACCTTTCCTTCTCTAGGTTCCCCATATTCTAGTGGGGTGGCCTCCAGTGGGCCTTTGTCTACTTAGATTGATGTCACCATACAATGTGCAACTGGAGCTCTATGGCTTTCTGTCACTGTGTTCTGTCTCCAAAGTTTTGCATCATTGCTGGGCTCTGTCTTTATTTCTTTATGCTTAATGTGACCATGTGTTGTGCTCAGAGTAATTGAAAAAAGCTTTCACTCTTTACTGCTGATGGTAGTCTAAAATTTTAAGTTTTCTCTGCGTCTAACAGGTACACTGATAAGAGGCTTCTGGACATTTGTAAACATCACAGTGCCCTTAGTTAATTCAGCAAAGTGGAAAGTAGTGTCCAATGTGTTTTAGTGCTTTCATGCATCACTCAATAGTAGCACCTCATAGACTATTTCACATTCTATTCAGTTGATGAGCTATCTGGTTGAGTAGGGCTAAATCAAAAGACCAATTTATTCATCACACAGTTCCAAATATTGAAAAGTCTGTTATTACTGTAGGCACATGGGATCACTGGAAAGAATCGAAGGATTGGCTTTTGCCCCTATGTATTATGACATGTAGAAATTACTGCCTGGAACAGTATTCCTTGCCCTTTGAAATATAAAACCTTGAAAACATTTTGTAGCACAGTCTTGCCATTAGTCCACGTAAGACTCCCAATAGTTCTCCACTTAGAGAAGTACTGAGAATTGTGAAAATGGTAATACTTGTAGTATTTTTGTTAAGTGAATATCTATGATATAATAAGGCGAATATTTTGCAGGCTCTTTGTATGCATGTTCATATAAGTAGGTTTCATGAAAACAGAGCACATGTGTTATATCAGTACTACTCCATGGCATGTATGTATAAATCAGTCATTTCCAAATGCATGTAACTTGATTCCTCAACTAATACCGAGATGGTTATCCTATTTGTTACTCTACAATCCAATGTTTTATGTGAAATAAGAGTGATTTTTAATCTTTGAACTATAAATCTTTAAATCAGGTTGGTGTCCTACAGTATGGGATTAATTTACTTTAGTTAAATTAATATGTCCAATTTGAAAGACAACTCAACTTCCTTTGCTCAGCCCGGCTGTATTAAATTTCCAACAGAGAAGAAACTACCCTCTGTGTTTAAACTTTGAATGTATTTACAGAGGATTAAAAATAGCAGCTCTTGATAGTCACATGCTGGTGAAAATTGCCTTTGAAATAATTCAATAAGTAGGAAAAATGGAATTTTAGTAATGCAGAATATAAACCAGTTTTGGTTAAGATTTAGTATTTGTACATTAGGGGATATTTAGTGTGTAAATATATTCAATAGCATTTTTTATTACGGACCCCAGAGCATTTTAAATAGACTTATTAAAATCTTCACCTCTCAGCTTTGATTAGGGAAGTGCTCCCATCTTATGCTTGGCATTTTCTTTATAGTTCTAGAAAAGTCACAGTAGAGAATTATAGAGCAAGTGAATCAGATTGTAGATTGGAAAAACAATCATTCATTGAGATGACTAGGCAAACTATTTTTTAATAAATCCAAAATATACATGTAAAACCTATATTACCACCATCCATTGTGCTCATTGACATTAAAAGGGAGAGTAAATCTCTTGGAATATAAAACTTTTATATACTACTGTCTCTGAGTTATCAGTCCTTCCTAGCAACAGAAAAAAATCAGGGAATCTTGCCTCCACCCCAGACACTCCAACCCAATATAATATGTCAAGATATACAATGTGAGAAACTCTGCTGCTCTCACGGGTTGCTGTTTTGCTATCACAAATGGATACCATTATAATTTCTTTACGAATCAGTTATCCTGAACTAACAGGTTAGCTTCTTTTTGGCTCCCTCTGTAAACTACATTTGACTTAGTTTTCCCTAGGTGTCCCTCTGTCTGAGAGATAACTATGACTGGTTACAGAAGATTTAGGTAATACTTAATATTCTAAATTAATAATATGTCACAAGGGGGCACTCTTGCAAATTTGGTATGGTCTTGAGCAAGTATTTTTCCAAATCTTAGGCTATTAAGTGTCAACCTAGTCAGTGAGTTTATGGTTAATATTCCTTGCTCTACCCGCATAGACCATTAAGCTCTCTACTTTCAGGTGGGACAAGAAAAAATAGAGCATAGGGGATCTATAGAGAATGCCCATTTCTGGCTAGGAAATGATGGAAGGAAGAGGAAAATAAGGGAGAGGAGGAGACAGTCTCCAGTTTTTCCACTTGTGACTGTAGGAGATAGGAAGAAAGTACTTTTATCAATAAGGATAACGTTAAAAGCTGAGAAGGAAGCTAATTCTTTATTCTCCATTGAGAAAATTAGGAAAACATTACTTTTTAGCCTGCCTCTCTCCCACCAACTTTCAACAAGACTCTAGGAACTTGGCTTATCAGGTCTTCTGCCAGATCCCATTATATTTTCCTTTACTGAACCAACCCCAATTCCCAATGGCACAAGCATTGGATTGAGGACTAGCCTGATAAAGGGGGGAGGGGCTCACTGAAGCTGCTGAATCAGAAGATGCAATCATTAATCTGCCACCAGTGGAGAGCAAGTTGAGGTCCAGTTGTTTTGACCACCTTGAAAGAGACCAGATCACTTATTGAACCAATCAGAGACTTGAGCCATACTGTCAGCAAGGTCAACCCCACCCATGTCTACAAGTAATCTTGTCCTAGACTCCTAGACTAGAGGAATAGAGAACACCATACCTGAGGACCTTGGATCTTTATCATGGCAAGGAGAGCCTTCTGTTCTATACTTGGCACCACCTTAGACAGATAAGCAGGGGAGGCTCCTCAGGGAAGGTCTCTAAAAGTTTAAGTATTTTATCCCAAATCTGATAACCTGCATTTTAAAAAGGTGTTCCTCAATATTATTTCATCAGAATAAGTATCAACCAGATTGAATATTCAGTGTTTATTTTTTCTCCATTGACAACTTGGGGGTTGAGGGTGATATCTAGATGACAAATGAACTTAATTTGAGTTACCTGACCTTGTAAGAGTGGAGAGAAAGTGATCCCCTCAGCTTCATTCTTTGGACAAGCTTTTTCTTCCCTACCATGTCAGTGGAGGAGAGAAAACACTATAGCATTCTTTTGTTTGTAGTATTCTCTGTGAGTCTGAATTGATGTACAACAGTCTGTTCATCTTTAGATCCAAGAACTTATTCTAAGTCCCATCTTTAAAATAAAAATTAATCTTTAATCAAAGTATAGTCTACTGAGTGCAAGAGGCTGTGCTTGGAGCTATAAATAGTAAGGGCTCAGTACAAATTGTCATCATTCTAGTGAAGTCTGCCTTCTCTTTATGTTCTCTGTTCATAGTTTCACACACACTAAACCAGTTCTTCACCACTGTTGTGAATTCTGTCCACATCTTTCAATCTATCAGATGCTTTCTGGTTTCACTTGTACCCTCCCACCTTATACTTAGGGTCAATTGTGCTAATGATGAAAATGCCAACTTTTGCGTCTCATGGTAATGTTCTCCAGTGAGAGACCACTAGAAATAACCCTCTGATCAACAGTATTAACTTTATTTTTCACAACAACGGAGACTAAACCACAAGGGACAGTGGAACATGGTGTTAAGAAGTTGGGGGATTACTCTAGGATTTGGGCCTATCATAACTGATTTTAAGGAGGCTCCAAGGAAGTGAATGTCATGTTATGGAGTGCATTTTGTCAGATAGCAGGAGCAGTTTTTTTCTAGGTAACACAAGGAACTGAGGAGGGATAGAACTGTGACTAGACAGTAGCAGTCACTCAAGTTAGCAGAGAGGGAGGTGTTTGGTCAGTTTTGTGGTTGCACAAGGGCTTTATTTGTTGTTGCTGTTTAAATTTCTGTTGTAGCATGGTCATAGAGTGGTCTTTGTCTTGTTTTGACACTGTCACAGAGAGTCCTTGTCCACTGTTGATGTTCTAGGAAATGTTTAGCAAGTATGTATAGTTTATCTGGCAGCAACAAAGCCAACTATGAATTGGCAACACTCAGGCCTCTTATTTTCTTTCTCACATAGGAGCTTTCTCATTCTGCACTGATGGGTCTGCCATGCCAATTATGAAGCTTTTCTGTCAAGAGTTGATCTGAAGAAAATTATGATTAGTTGGTTTGAAAATCCACTACAAATTAATGTTTTCTAATACTAAGTGCTCTTTCACTGCTCCTTAACAATAAAAAAAATATACTTCTTGCTGAATTTCTATTATAAGGACTTGAGAAGCCATTTCACCCTCTTCATATACTCCTCAAGGGCACAATTTAATCACAGCACCTCTTAGTCTTAATAAATGAATATATCTTACAAAGTACTTGAAAGATTGAGTCCATATAATTAGAAAATCCACTTTATAATCACCTCCCTTCTTCATTTACCTTTATATACTTCTCGATTTCAGCCCTCCCTCTTGTTGCAGAGGTTTCCCACTTTACTGTCAATGCTAATTCTCCTGATTTGTTGAAATCTAACAACCGATATGATATTGTCCAATCAGCCCTTTCCTCTGTCTGCCATCTTATTTTTTGTTTTCGTGTACTAAATGTCAGTTTCCCCTTATCTACATATATTCCCATGTTTTGCGAAACTAGGAATAAGCTAACCTTGTCTCTCCTTGAACTGTATTTTCTTAACACACTCATTTACTCTGTCTTCATTTTTTTATGTTGAAAAGTGAAAAAAAATCATAAAATTACAGAGAAAATATAACACCTCTTTTTTCCCCACCAAGAATTATCAAGTATTCAAATTTTTATATTAAAGACTTTTTAATATAAAAAATTCTACTGGAATTGACAGTTTGTTGTCTTAGACACTGGCAGAATTACTCTGGTTAAAAGTGAATATGTCATATAAAAGCAATCAAGTTCTTTTCTGTAATTTCTGTTTCTGTCTTTGATTGCCAGGTCACTATAGTCTGAAATTCTGTTGTTCTGACTTTTGTTTCTTCCTTCCCAAGACCAGTTCATGAAGTCCTGATGAATTTTTCTTTCTCTCAGTCTTTCCCAGGGGTGCTAGCCTTTCTCTGCCATTTTCACCATCAAAGTCCAAACCTTATTCATGCAGAAGCGATTTTAATATTTTTCATATCAGCCTTCAGAGTCTCCTATTGCTGATCAATATTTTTATACTTCCAGATTTATCTTCCTGACATACCTTAATGAGAATGTCTTTTGTTGCTTTTTATTTTTAGGCAGCTGTACACAATATGTGCCCACATTCATTAACCTGATCATTAAAATACTCCAAAAGGGAACTTGTTCCTGCTACTCTGGTGTGAGAGTCTTCTGAGGCCAGACTCAAATATTCACCCTTCTCTGATGACACATTGTTCTACTACATTCATTTCTGTCTCTTTGTTGTTTGTGTTGTATATAATTAAATCTTCATCATTCCTCTATTAATATCTACCCATCCTTAAGGCTACTTTGCTTCCTCCACCTTGTTGACTTTCCTGATAACTACACATCTTGTTAATGTGTGACTTAATGTGTACTGCTGTATGGTCCTGTCATATATTGTCACATAGAATTCTCTTTCTCACTGAATTCGATATTGGAAGAGAGTGATTTTGCTGGTTAACATGACCTGAAAATGCTCATAATTCTTTGCCTCATATGTAGTTTTATATTTTCCCATCTAAACTTGCCATTGCTATCACACTTACTCAAATGACTCAATATTTTGGATCTTTAGTTCTATACTTGTGTAAAAAATTAGGTATACATTATTTCCTGTTTGTAAGACTAAAAGAAGTCATCATTTCAACCATTTATAATGTCTCAAAACATTGATGCTGGGAGATAATACAAGAGTTTCAAGGAATCTTCAGTTGCAGAGTGGATGCCATTTCTCTCACTGGATGGTGTGCTAAGGACCAGTAAATTAAAAATCTCTTTTTGCTGGTCAGTCATCATAAGTTAGCAGTAAACTTAAAATTCAGAAAAACCATCTATCTCTCAGGCATATCCTAGATCTTATATAGCTATAAAAAATGAGTGCAGTGGGTTTTTAATAACTAAATTATATATTCATCAATAAAGATTTGTAAGTTGCTTCTAAGAAAGGTGCTACGTAACCACAGTTCCCTACTAAGTGATGACCTTCTTTGATGTTGTTTGGAATTTTATTGTGTGTTTCACATCACAGTCCCAGAAATATGAATTCCCATGCCGCACTGGATCCTCATCACAGAATTGTTGCTATTTCTGCTGGCCATATCCCAGCTCGTTTAGTAATTTTTCTCCCCTGAACCATAATGAAAAATAAAGTGTGTTCTCTGTGCTCCTACATATCTCCACCCACCTATCTTCTGTTCCAAACCAAAAATATAAACCTGCATATACTTCTAAATATCTCATAGTGGATTTTCTTTAGAATCCTATACCAGGATTATATGCTCCGTGCCAAAAATGGCCTTTCTCCTAAAAGTAGTCAGAAAATCACTTTCTCTTTGTAAATTAATTTAGTATCACTATAAATATTGTTTATCACTTGAGATAAAATTATTCAAACACTGTGGGTTTTATTGTTGAAATTATTCTTATTTTGAATACCTTGGTACTCAAAAAGAAAACAGTATACTGTCTCCAACAAGTCAGGATATAAAATGGGAAGCAATTTACCATGAGTCAGGGAGTCTGAGTCACCTGTATAGGCATAAAATTGATAGTTTCAAGATTTGAGCCACTTCAAGGACAACACTGAGGGAGAAACGTTAGAAGCACTTGGTCTTTACAAAATAGAGTGAAGGGAGGAAATTAACACTATTTCTCTAAATAGCATTTAGGAATAGTAGAGAATTTACAAGCCCGGAAACTATGAAAAATATCCTGGGGTAACCCCTGCAGGGACAGAAAGCTTCCAGTTCAGAGGATATGTATATTAGAACAAATTTCAAAAGAAATATAGACTCTTACATTAGCATTGGCCATTTGTCATCTCAGGTGTACTGCCCTGCCCAGTTACCGACAGTAATTCATCCCCGTTGTATTGAGTGATAATGAGGATTAAGCTGATGAGCAACCTTTGTCACACATTGTTATGCTAAAGGTAAGCAAATACCTGACTCCTAAGGAAGACTGAGGATCAAACTAAGCCCATGGATCTGATTTTCCTGTATAGTCTTTGCTGTTTGGCAGAGAATAGATTGAAATGTGTGTTTATGGGAATGAACTCATTTTTTACATTATGGATGGTGCAGGCCTTGTCTCCTTGCACTCCGACACTGAATTTGTTGGCCTAGAGAAGACACACACCAGGCTAAGTATGATTTCTTGTGGGTGCCTTTAATTTCAAATATTATGCCATGCCAATTCAGTTTAATGGCTAGCCTTGAAGAGCGGCAGGAAACCGCTTTCCATTGCACAGGTCCATTTGTAGTTTCTAACTATCTAAGTATCAAAAGGCTTTGTTACTCTAATATGTTTTTTTACAAACTCAAGATTATATTGGTAATTTTCTAATTTACCTTTACAGATACTTTCAGCCCTTCATCTAGGTGCATAATATTAACACACTAGAACCCAAATTCAATTTTTGAAAGCAATTTCATTTTCTCTGCCCCAGAGACATTAAATAATTAACATAACACCTTCATGGGCACTAGAGATCTGACACTCTCTCCTTTGAAATTATTAACAGCCTAAGGCTTACATACCGCTGGGTGAAAACATACTTGGTTGAAACAGCACTAAGCAGCCCAGCCTGGCTGTTCTTACAACCCAGGATCACTGTATGGTCATAGTTTAGGAACATGTTTATTGTCTTGGTTTCTGTGACTTGGCATTCACATCTGTGTCAGGAGGGTCCCTTCCAGGATTGTCCTCAAGTCAACATAACTGAAATTCTTGAAAATGCAAAAAAGTACAAAATCTGTAGTCATTTATTCAGTTAATAGGCTAAGGTGGGCATTTTGTGATCAGAATGGATTATCAGGGAAGGTATGGATAGGTAGATGACGAAAACTTGTAGTCAGCAAATGAAAAAAATGAAAGTTCAAGGTTTTAACTACTTTAATGGGTAGAGTCATCATTTATTTTTCTTCTTTCAAACACTGTATGTTCCATTATGTACAAGACAGTTAAAACTATCATATACGAGAATACCAGTCCCATCGTTCCCACCTAGGGTCAGAGATACAGCTCCTCAGTCTCCTAGATGGAAATGCTGTGAAGGTTTCTTCAGGCTTAAAAAATCCAGAAACTGGTAGGGAAACTGAAAAAATTATTTAGATGAATTTTTTATTGCCCCTGTGGGAGGGAGGCACAAATGTCTCAACTATTTTAATAAGACTTAAGATTCATTTAGAGAATCTTCATGATTCATCTGCATTTATTTTTTTCCATCATAAAACCCCTTATAATACTCTTCCCAAAGAGGAGACTGAAATGATAATAAGGACGATACAAACATATAAAGACTACGAAAATTATTTTAAAAAGTTAGCCATGGCATAGATTTCAGACAGTAAATGTCTAAATGTTAGTCTCGGATTGTTTTACATATATATATATATATATATATATATATATATATATATATTTATTTATTTATTATATACATATGTCTTATATATATATTTCTTTTTGTAAAGATTTTCATTTTACGTCAATCACATATGTTACTTAGATGGAATCAAATTCATTTTTCAGTTTTCAAGATGGTAGGTTACCTCTAAGTAATCGACAGCCTCTTAGAAATAGAGGCATTGTAAAATATTTTTAAAGGTGAGAAGTGAAAGTATTTATTTCCCTAGTTCAGTGAGTAGACTCAAAATATATTGGTTTTTAAAATTTTCTTTTTTGATGATATCATCAGACAAGAAACACTGATTCATTAGCTCCTGCTGATTGTGGTGCGTGCAGAAGTCTCACTTCAACAGTCTGTCTCAATGTATTTATTTACAAGCGGGGACTATGATATGTACATGAGATGCCCTGTCACTGATACTTGGTGAGAGATCTTGACAGAACATGGCCAGTTCCTTCTGAACACAAGAGTCTGGCAGTGGACACTTCCTGTTTACCCAGGATCATCAAAAGGGATCTTTTTGAGTCTTTCAAAAGACTGCTGAAGATGAATGACCCCCATCCGTCCTCAAAATTGCTGTACCAAATACGTAAAACTGGTGAGTAGTTTTTGACATAGAAAACATTGGAAATTATTCTAGCTCTAGGAAATTGACATGATAATTATATTTTTTATAGGCTGGACTTTTTAAAGGTTATTGATCTATTTGAGAGAGAGAAAAAAGTGGAGTGAATGAGCAGGTGAGGGGCAGAGAGAGAGGGAGAGAGAATCTCAAGAAGGCTCTGCAATGCCTGCATGGAATCCAATGCGAGGCTTGATCTTACAAACCACAAGATCATTACTGGAGGCAAAACCAGGAGTCAGACATTTAACCAACTGACCCACTCAGGTGCCTCTGGAATTTTTTATATTTCTATTTTTACAAATTCTGTATTATTTTTACTATTACTTTGGATGCTCCTCAAAAGAAAACTTCCCAACTGTGGCATAGCAGCAGTGGGTGTGTAAATAAGCAGAAAAGAACTGTGCCTAGGCTGGACATGTGTGTCTTCTTAATTATCAGACCATCTCTCATCTCCTCAAGTTCTTTGAATACCTAACAAAATAAAGATTGCTCAGGAACACAGCAAAGCTGACATTTGGCAGTAAGTATACCGAATAAGACATGAACCAGAACAGAAATGCTGAATTATATTGCTTTTATCTCTATTCTTCCTTCCACTATTCTCTTTAGTTCTTGTGACTCATTCCTTTTTTTAAAGTTTATTGAGATATATCTATATCTAGAGAGAGGGAGGGAGGGAAGGAGGGGAGAATGTGTGCACATGCAAACAGAGGAGGGGCAGAGAGAGGGAATCCCAAGCAGGGTCTGTGCTGTCAGCATGGCACCTGGCCTCAGGAACCCTGAGACCGTGACCTAAGTGAAATCAAGAGTCACTCACTCAAACACTTGACTGACTGGGCCACCAGGTGCCTCACTTCTGACCCATTCTTCTCTCTTCCCTACTGTATCTCACATCTACAACCAGTCTCCTTTTCAACTTCTCCTATCCCCTGAACACGATTTCTCCATTTTACTGTTTCTCATATTCTGCCCAATTCTTAACCCATATCCTTGCTCCTTGTCCACCTGCCTGCACAAGATAGAGATGAGTGACTTCACTCTGGTCGTTCTGTTTTCAGGTCTCCATTCCGAGAATTCTCAGTTCTGATCCACCCTCTGAAACAGGGAGGCTGCCTAGCGTCTTGGTACGCCAAGTACAGTCTGAGGCCCAACAGCACTGGCATCCTGGGAGCATGTTAGGAATGCAGAATCTTAGTCCTCACCCCAGAACTGCAGAATCAGAATCAGCTTTTGTGTGTTTTAGCAAGATTCTCAATGTGGCTCTGTATAGATGGAGCATGAGAAACACTGGGCGAATCTATTGATCCCCAAACTTAATTCTTTTAAGTTTTAATTTTAATTCCAGTTAGTTAACAGAGTGTCATATTAGTTTCAGGTGTACATTGTAGTAATTCAGCTCTTCCATCCATTACTTATGCTCATCACATGTGCACTCCCTAATCCCCTTCACATATTTTACCCATGCTCCCACCTCCCTTCCCTCTGGTAACCATCAGTTCGCTCTCTATAATTAAGAGTCTGGTTAGTAATTTGTCTCTCTCAGTTTTATTTCTTAAATTTGACATATAAGTGAAATTATATGGCATTTGTCTTTCTCTGATTTATCTTACTTAGCATTATACTCTCTAGCTCCATCCATCTCTTGCACATGGCAAGAGTTCATTCTTTTTATGGCTGAATAGTATTCCATCACACACACACAGAAACACACACACACCATTTCTTCTTTATCCATTCATCAGTTGATGGACACTTGGGCTGCTTCCAATGTCTCAGCTATTATAAATAATGCTGCTATAAATACAGGCGTGTATATATCCTTTTGGACTACTGTTTTTATACTCTTTAGGTAAATACCTAGTACGGTGATTGCTGGATTATAGGATATTGCTATTTTTAACATTTTGAGGAACCTCTGTACTGTTTTCTAGAGTGGCTGCATCAGCATTCTTCACAATCTGTCTAACACCTCTTATTTCTTGTCTTGTTTATTTTAGCCATTTAGCCTGACAGGGGTGAGCTGATATTCCTTAGTAGTTTTGATTTCTATTTCCCTGATGATGAATGACGTTGAGCATCTTTTCCTGTGTCTGTTGGCCATCTGTGTATCTTCTTTGGGAAAATGTCTGTTTGTGTCTTCTACACATTTTTTATTGGATTATTCATTTTTTGGGTTTTGAGTTTTATAAGTCCTTTATATGTTTTGGGTACTAACCTTTTATCAGATATGTCATTTGCCAATATCTTCTTCCATTTCATAGGTTGCCATTTAGTTTTGTTGATTGTTTCCTTCACCATGCAGAAGGTTTTGTTTTGATATAGTCTCAATAGTTTATTTTTGCTTTTGTTTCCCTTGTCTCAGGAGATATATCTATAAAGAAGTTGCTATGGCCAAAATGAAAGAAGTTACTACCTGTGTTCTTTTCTAGGATATTTATGGTTTCAGATATCACGTTTAGTTCATTCATCTATTTGCATGTTGCTGTCCAGTTTTCCAAACACCTTTTGTTGAAGAGACCTTTTCCCATTGGATATTCTTTCTTGCTTTATTGAAGAATAATTGACCATATAACTGGGTTAAGTTTTGGATTTTCTCTTCTGATCCTTTGATCTGTGTGTCTGTTTTTGTGCCAGTACAGCTTTGATTAGTACAGCTTTGTAGTAGAACTTAAAGTCCAGAATTGTGATGCCCCCAGTGTGCCTTGTTTTTCCAAGACTGCTTTGGCTATTCAGGGTCTTGCGTGGTTCCACAGAAATTTTAAGATTGTTTGTTTTCACTCTGTGAACAATACTCTTGGTATTTTGATATGGTTTGCATTAAATGTGTGGATTTCTTTGAGTAGTATTGACACTTTAACAATATTTGATCTCCCAATCCATGAGGGTGGAATATCTTTCTCTGTGTGTCATCTTTAATTTCTTTCATCTGCCCTTCATAGTTTTCAGAGTACAAATCTTTTACCTCTTTACCTCTTTGGTTAGGTTTATTCCTAAGTATCCTACTATTTTGGGTGCAATTGTAAATGGGATTGTTTCTTAATTACCCTTTCTGCTACTTCATTATTAGTATATAGAAATGCAGCTGATTACTCTACATTGATTTTGTATACTAACAGTTTACTGAATCATTTATTAGTTCTTGTAGGTTTTTGGTTGAAACTTTGTTTTCTATATGTCATCTGCAAATAATGAAAGTTTACTTCTTCCTTACTGTTTTGAATGCCTTTTATCTTTTTCTTGTCTGATTGCTGTGGCTAGGACTTCCAGTAATAAAAGTGGTGAGAGTGGACATCATTGTTCCTGGTCTTAGAGGAAAAGTTCTCAGTTTTTCCCCGTTGAGTATGATGTTAGCTGTGGGTTTTTCATACATGACCTTTATTATATTGAGGTATATTTCCTCTAAAGCTACCTTGTTGATAATGTTTATCATGAATAGATGTTGTACTTTGCAAATGCTTTTTCTGCATGTACTGAAATGATTATATGCCTTTATCCTTCCTCTTATTGATGCTATGTATCACATTGATTTGCAAAAACTTCCCATTTGATTGTGGTGAATGATTTCTTTAATGTATTTTTGGATTTGGTTTGCTAATATTTTGTTCAAGAGTAGATATCTATATTCACCAGAGATTTTGGCCTGTTTCTTTTTCTTTTCTTTTTTCTTTTCTTCCTTTTTTTTGTGGTGTCTTTACCTGGTTTTGGTATCAGGGTAAAGCTGGCCTCATAGAATAAATTTGGAAGTTTTCCTTCCTCTTCTATTTCTTGGAATAGCTTGAAAAGAATAGGTATTAACTCTGCTTGGTAGAGTTCACCTCTGAAGTCATCAGATCCTCGACTTCTGTTTGGAGTTTTTGATTACTGATTCAATTTCATTGCTAGTAGTTGGTCAGTTCAAATTTTCTATTTTTTCTTGGTTCAATTTTGGGAGGTTAGTGTTTCTAGGAATTTTTCCATTTCTTCTAGTGCCGGAGTCCAGCTCCAGCAGGTTCAGGGCTCCCTGAAGGATGGATGGTGTCAGTGAAAGAGTGAGAGAGCCTCGGTTTCTTTCTGATCACCAGGCAGGCATCTCTGCACTGACCAGAGAGTCAGCTTTATTTACTGAAAAAATGTATGGGGTACAAAACAGAAGTGGCAGTTGCCTTAGACAGTGATTTCTGATGACAAATTCTTTGGTATGTAAAAATTTCCCAGAACATAGATTGGTAAAAGACTGCATAATCTTTATCAATAGTGATTGATGTAGGTGATTTAGATGCTTATCATATGGGGAAGGAAGGGATCTTTAGCATTCAAAAGAAGGCCATGTTTTTATCATAGCAAAGGCAAGAGTTAGGTCTTTGTGAGCAGGGGTCTATAGCCTGTTTTCTCAAGGGGAAGAAAAACAGGTTTCTCAGGAAATGTAATATTTGCTCTCATAAACACAAAAGAAGAAATTTCTATAATTTCCTTCACAAGGTACAATTAGCATTCACTCCTGATACTGGTCAGCAAGGCGCCATGGGGTGTCGGTGCTCAGGCAGAATAATTGAGTGGGGGTACACATCGGTCACCATCCGACAGTGGGAGCCTTGCAAAGCTCGCCTTTACCTCACAAGGAGATTTTTCTCAACTTTGTGAGTTCAGAAATGGCTTCCAGCATTGTAGGTTGTCCAGTTCGTTGGCATATAGTTTTTCAGAATATTCTCTTAAAATCCTTTGTATTTCTGGTGCTGGTTGTTATTTCTTTTCTTTAATTTCTGGCATTATTTGAGTCCTCTATTTTTTGTTTTATAATGAGTCTGGATAAAGTTTTTTCTATTTTGTTGATCTTTGCAAAGAACCAACTCCCAGTTTCATTGAGGTATTTATTATTTTTTAGTTTCTATTTATTTCTGTTCTGATTTTTATTATTACCTTTTTTCTGCTGGCTTTAGGCTTTTTTTCCCCCCTACCTCCTTTAGATGTAAGGCTAGGTTGTTTGTTTGTTTGTTTGTTTGTTTGTTTGTTTGTTTTGGCTTCCTGATGTAAACCTATACTGCTATAAATTTCCCTGTTAGATTTTGCTGTATCCCAAAGATTTTGGAGCATTGTGTTTACATTTTCATTTGTCTCCATGTATATTTTTGACTTCCTCTGATTTCTTGGTTGACTTATTCAGTATTTAGCATTTATTTAGTAGCATTTATTTATTTATTTTACCTCCATATATTTGTATTTTTTCTAGATTTTTTATTCTTGTGGTTGATTTCTATTTTCATAGCATTATGGTTTGAAACAGTCCATGGTATGACTTCAGTCTTTTTAAATTTGTTGAGACCTGTTTTGTGGCCAACATGTGATCTCTTCTGGAGAATGATCCATGTGCACTTGAAAAGAATACGTATTCCACTGCTTTAGTGTGGAATGTTCTGAATATATTGGTTATATCCATCCACTGCACCGTGTCATTCAAAACCATTGTTTGGATGATCTATCCATTGATTTAAGTGGGGTGTTAAAGTCCCTACTATTACTGTATTACTATTGATTACTTCCTTTAGTTTGTTATTAGCTGCTTTTAGCTGCTTTATGTATTTGGGTGCGTTCATGTAGAGTGTATAAATATTTAGAATTGTTATATCTTCTTGTTGGATTTTTCCCTTTCTGATTATGTAGAGTCCTTCTTGGTCTCTTGTAACAGTTTTTTCTTTTAAAATCTATTTTGTCTGATACAAGCATTGCTACCCTGGTTTTATTCTCACTTCTGTTTGAATGATCCATGTTCTTCCACTCCCTCACTCTCCATCTGCAGATGTCTTTAGGTCTGAAGTTTGTTTCTTATAGGCAGCTATATATAGGGGTCTTGTGTTTTATCCATTCTGTTACCCTGTGTCTTTGATTGGAGCATTTAGTCCATTTACATTGAAAGTAATTATTGATAGGTATGTACTTATTGCCATCTTGTTACTTGTTTTATAGTTGTTTTTGTAGTTCTTCTCTACAAAGAAAGAGAGTTCCTTTCTTCTCTTTTTCTCTTCTCTTGTGGTTTGATGACTTTCTTTAGTGATGTACTTGGTATTCCTTTCTCTGAATATTTTGCATATCTATTACTAGTTTTTGATTTGTGGTTACCATTAGGTTTATATATAACACCTTATGCATATCACATTCTGTATTAAGTTGATGGTTGCTTAAATTTGAACCCTATCTAAAAGCACTAAATATTTATTCCTCAGCCCCACAAGGTATTAGGTATATAGTGTCCTACCTTACATATCTTCATTTTGTGACTCCCTTCACTCATTTTTATAGATATATATGACTTTACTACTTTTGTGCTTCCTAATTTTCTGACTCCTGCTTATGGTCTTTCCTTTCCACTCAGAGTCCCCTTTAACATTTCTTTTAAGTCTCAGTTAGTGGTGATAAATTCCTTTAACTTTTCTTTCTCTGGGAAACTCATTGTCTCTCCTTCTATTCTAAATTATACCTTTGCTGGATAGAGGGATACAGTGTTCTTGGTTGCAGATATTTACTCTTCCGTGCTTTTGGCATATCCTGCCACTGCCTTCTGGCCTGTGAAGTTGCTGCTAAACAGTAAGCTGATAGCCTTATGAAGTTTCTCTTGTATATAACTGTTTTCTTTTTTCTTATTGCTTTTCAAGTTTTCCCTTTAATGCTACATTTTGCCATTATACTTTTTTTTACAAAGTGGATAAATTTTTGTTTCTTTTCAGTTTTTTAGTTTCATTTTAATTATTATGCATCTTGGTATAGACCCCCCCCCTAGCTTGATTTTGTTGGGGGCTCTCAGTGCCTCCTAGATCTAGATTTCTGTTTTCTTCTGCAGATTGGAGAAGTTTTCAGCTGTTATTTCTTCATATACATTTTCTTCTTCCTCTTCCATCTCTTCTTCCTCTGGGATTGCTATAATGCAGATATAATTTATTACATTTGATTATGTTCCTGAATTCTCTGTGTGTATTTTCATTATTATTTTTTATCTCTACTATTCACCTTTATTGCTTTCAATTATTCTGTCCTCCTCTTCTGTTTAGTCTACTATTTATTCCCTCTAGTTTATGTTTAATTTTAGTTATTGAGTTCACCTCTGATTGAGTTTTTTTGTTTTGTTTTCAATCTCTTTGTTGAGACCCTCAACTCTTTTATCAAGTCCAGTGAATATCTTTATGACCATTACTTTAAATTCTCTATCAGGCATATAACTTATCTCCATTTCATTTAGCTCTCTTCTTATGATTTTGTCCTGTTCTTTGATTTGGGACATATTCCTCTGTCTCTTCATTTTGTCTAACTCTGTGTGTCTGTTTTTAGGTGTTAAGAAAGTCAGCTACATCCTCTGCTCTTGAAAGTAGTAACCTTTTGAGGAAAAAAAGTCCTTCAGTGCCCTGCAGTGGAATGTACCCTGTTCACTTAGAACCTGGTATTTCAGGTGTGTCTCCTACATGTATTGTATCTACCCTTTTGTTGTGGCTGAGCCACAACTGCCCTAGTGCAGTCTTCTGCAACAGCTCTCTATGTTGTGGGCAGGGTTTGGTCCCTTTGTTGTTAGTGGACCAGTCTGGGGCTGCCTTGGGTCTGAGTTGGATCAGACCAGATGTTTGCCAGAGCTGCAGTCATATGGAACTGTATGGCAATCTACCGTGTTGTCCCCTCAAAGGCTTTCTTTGGTGGACAGGTTTAGATGTCTGCCCTTAGCCTCCTTCTGGGACTATGGAACTGGTGTGTGTAGTTATCTTCCCTGTCAGGACTGCTCACACAATGCCATGTTTGTGGTGCACTTTGGAGAACTTACTTTACAGGGTCAGTTGGATGGGATAGATGCACAGTAGAATGTGGGGGTGAGGGGGGCAGTGTTAATGAGGTTTGCACTGGTCTGCTGTGGCAGGGGACCTGTAGCCTCTTTGGAAAACTACTAAGGATAGGTCCATAGGAGAATGTGGGGGTGGGGTGTTCTCCTAGCAAGTTAGGTGTATGGTGTGTGCTGAGTGGGTTCCAGCAGTTGTCCTTACATCTAGGATGGGGATTAGGGGAAACAAATGGTGTCTGCCAGCTGTTTTGTTTTGATTTGTTCTGAGATGAGTAAACACATTTCCTTCTAATATACCCCAGGCATTTTTCCAAACTGCTGCATTTATACTTTATCTTACAAGGGCTGTACACTTTGCTGTCTCTTTAAGGGTGAGGACTCCGTTTCCTATTGCCTTCTGGCTCTCCCACAACAGAGACTGCTGATTTATAAAGTTCCAAGTGTTAAGCCCCTCTGGTTTTTAAAGCAAAATGTTATGGGGGTTCGTATTCCCAGTGTTGGACCCCGTGCCTGGGGGCCTGGTGTGGGGATCAGCTCCTCTCTTTTTCACTGTGCTTGTGTTGGCTCTCCTTCCTGTGGTCAGTCTTGTTTAATTTGGTTCTAGACTCTACCTCTTCCCTTCTTACCGTTACTGATGTGCCCTCTTATCTACATTTATCTGTGAAGCGTTTTGTCAGTCTTTGGGGTTATTTTCTGGGTTTATACTGATGTGGCTGTCATCCAGGTGTATACCTAGGATGAAGTGAGCTGGGGATACTCCTACTCTGCCATCTTCCTCTTGTTCCTAAATTTATTTTTAATAGCACACACTTTTTAGTAAAATAAACATACCCCCAAAGTTGACTGTAGCTGAAAATCACAATTGGGAGTTTTGACTGAGGCACCAGGACACAATAGATATGATATCCTAAAGCCTAAAGGGTGGTTGTCATACCAAATTCAAATTTTCAAAGAAAATAAGAAGAATCTTAAAATTCACCAAAATTATCAAGAAGTTGAGATTTTGAAAAGTAGATTTGTGAGGATATTTCTTTGGAGGAAGCTGTTGCCATGCTGTGGCCTACTCAAGATGTGGGTGTCTGGATCAAACGTCAAGCTTAAAAATAAGGATTTTTAAGGGAGTCAAGATCCACACATATATATTCCTTGAGGTTGTCAAGTGATAGTGGACTGGAGTATCACCACTGCATAGGAAATCATGAAGGCAGGTAAGATCAGAAGGCTAGCTATTTGATGGCAAAGCAAGGGAAGAATGACTCTACTGGAATCAGCATGTACTCCAAGACTTTGACAAGGGGAAAAAGGTGTGAATGTTTTCCTTGATTTACAGGCAAGAGACAACTGGAGATATCTTGATTCCTGCGTAAGAATCCCAACTGGGAGACAAAGAGAAATGACAAATGTGGATTCCAAGATCCACCAGAAACATCTGTTAACTACTGAAAGCTAAATTTATTAGACCTACTGCATTAATGGAGAACACCTGTGGATCAAGGAAAGCTAGGTTTACTAGATTTATTGTAGAACTTGAGAGAGTCTTAAGATTTTCTCAGAAGAGAAGGCAGGAGAGAATATAGGAGTTTGGGTTTGTTGAATTTAAGGTTATCCTTCTGAATTGGGGGGACTGTTTAAGACTGGGCATAGTTTATAATATGAAAGTTTTGGATTATCTTAGTCCACTCACAGTTTTATATTCCAGGAAAGACCATTTCCTAAATCAAATAGGTAACTTATTTTTCTTGTTCTCAGTTTGTGACCCTTTATGGCCATGTTTCCTAGGGCTGGGAGTAGGTAGGAATAGGAAGTCATTGAAAATAGGTATGGGTTTCCTTTTGGGGTGACATAAATGTTTGAAGTTAGATTGTGGTGATCTTTGGACAACTATGTGAATAGGATAAAAACATCATGGAATTACATGCTTTAACAGGGTAAACTTTATGATATGTGACAGATTTAATATGAATGTGGTTATGTCTTTAAATATTTGTGAGGACAGTCACTCTTCATCTCTGAAAATACCAGCATGACACCTATTTTTTTCAAAAGCACATTAAGTCCAATCTCAACTATATTTTTGCTTTGTCGGGAGTTAACCAGTGAACCGCTATAGGAGAACCAAAGTTTTTTTGTCAAAGGCATTCATATTCTACTGAAACCCTTTGGGAAAACTTAAAATAATTTAGGAAAATCAAAGTCTACTTTTAAAGTTACCATATCTCAGAGTTTTCATACATGACATGCATTTTTTTCAGTAACAAATCTACCCAGAAGTGGGGGGGATCTCTCTTTTTTTGTATAATACTCTCTACAGAGCATGAGGTGTTTTCAACAACACTACTATCTCATTCTTTATAGAAACCCACTTAATATTAAATGACAGATTACATGTGAGCCTGTGTGTCTACATGTCTACAAATTAGCAACTACTGAAAATCACTGGTTATCTCTTAAAAGATCAACTTAAATCATTTTGTAAAAGAAAAAGTTGATAACTAATTTCAACTACCATTTTGGTGCTCCCTCAAGAGTTAACCAGTAAATTTAGGTGGGGAAAAAAGATATTAGGCTCAAACTCCATTCCAGTAAACAATATTGCAAAGATTCTACCCTTTAAGATGGTAAAAGCACATGCCTGAGTATATTTAAACCACAGTTTGCGGCAGTATGTTGAAAGCAAAGGAACTAGTGGATGGACTCCAGGTTTTCCAAAGGACACAGTGTGACACTTGAACATCTGGGAGACAAACCAAGTGTGAATGTCATATCTCAATTGTTAGCAAGCCTGAACACTTTCCATTTTTAGATAGAAGCCTGCTACTGGGAGGTCTGATATTTTCCTCCAGCACACCACAGGGTCACCTAGAATACCCCTAAAAGATATGTTCTGAACTTTAGAGATAGTGTGTCGTAACTCAGTAAAGTAACGCGGCACTGAGCTCGGGTTACGACAATAGTGGGCCTGGAGGAAGCCTACGTACAAAGTAGAGAAATTAAGGAGGCTGACACCATCCGCGTGCCAGATCCCTGGTGCCAGACCTCTTCCTTTCCCCAGCTTTCATACTCCCAAGAACTACCTCCATCAAAGTATTATGCACCTCACTATAGAGTCATGGCTCTGACAATTAAGAGACCCTATTTCTATATAAGGAATCCTTTCAGTGTCCACAGCTGGCTTATGTGTCCACACTGCGACACTGGTTTTCCTCAGCAGAAATTCAGCAACTCTTAACAGAGTAAACATGATCACATGAAATAACTTCAAAGGGCACAACCAGGAGAACTTCTCTGAGGTTTCACAATTGTATATTTTACAAACAATGAATTAATCCCATGAATGGAGAACTGACCTCTGCGGAGTGCCCAATTCAAAGCCACCAGAACAAGGGTGCTTGCTAAGTGGTTACTGGGTTTTGACATTTTTAACACTAATGAGAACCAAAAGGCAGAGAGTGACCTATTACTGGACTACTTTTTCTATGTCAATCAGCAGTCTTTAATGTATGTGCTAAGAAAATGACCTTTCCACCTCAGGGCTACATATGCATTCATACCAACTTGCACACTTTGAGATCACTCTGCTGTTTTATTATCCTCATCATTTAGTTTCGTGTGTGCGTGTGTGTGTGTGTGTGTTTATATATCCTCTTGAAACGCAAATGCTGTAGAGCATGGTTTATGAACCTCAGTGGTATCACTGACATCTACGGCCAGAGAATTTTTGTTTTGAGGGTCTGTCCTGTATATTGTAGAAAGTATCCCTGCTAGCAGTATACCTGTTCTCTACCCTCTAGGTACCACTTGCATACATACCCTCTCTGTTGTTAGAACCAAAATGCCAAATGTCCCCAGGGGAGCAATTGAACAGGAATACACAACTAATCACCAAAAAAAAAAAAAAAGAAAAGAAAAAATGCTGCATAAATTAGCAGTAAATAATTATAACTTTTTTCTTTGCTATGTAAATACTTCCTGGATAAATTTGTAACCAACCCTGGTTGAGGGTATATTTTGAAATTGACTTACAAGACTATAGTAAGCATTTTTTTCATTTACATTTGGTCAGCTGCTTTTCTCCCCTCTTCACTTTAAGAACCTTTATAATGGGGCTGATTGGTTGGACCTTGAATTTGGCAGAGGGAAATTGCCAAGGGAATAGAGCCTCCTAGAGTAGTGAGTCTCAAACTTTATTGTACATGAACATCACCTGGAAAGTCTTGTTAAAAGTCATATTCTGATTCTCAGTGTTTGGTGTGATATTTGAGTTTCTAACAACTCCCACGTGATGGTCCTGGGAGCACACTGACAGTTGTAGGGTGCTAGCATATTAGCAGTAGAACTAGGCCTGGATATAATCAGATATTGCTCCTGCCTTATTATAATCATCCGTATGCCCCCATGGGAACATTTTCCTTTGCTGCTTCTGAAAGAACAGAATCAAGTTAGAAATTGTTCTATCCATTAAAGAAAATGTACTGGTATAGAAAGGGCTGAAAGGAACAGTCATCCCCACCCTTGGCTGCACATTAGAATCATCTTGGTCTTTTGAAATTCCCACTTTCTAGACCACTTTCCAGGCCAGTTAAATCAGAATATCAGCAGGGCGGGGGTGGGGGGGAGCCCACCTATCTGTTTGTTATAAAGCTCTGTAGGTGACTGTCTTTAACAAAAGGAATGATCAGAACCATATGATCATTTCAATATATGCAGAAAAGGCATTTGAAAAAGTACACCATCCATTCATGATAAAAATCCTCAACAGAGTAGGTTTAGAGGAGATATACCTCAACATAATAAGGACCACATATGAAAAACCCACAGCTAACATCATACTCAATGTGAAAAACAGCAAGCTCTCCCCCTAAGATCAGGAACAAGGTAAGGATGTCCACTCTCACCACTTTTATTTAACACAGTACTGGAAGTCCTAGTCACTACACTCAGACAAGGAAAAGAAATAAAAGGCATCCAAATAGGGAAGAAAGAAATAGAACTTTTGCTACTTGCAGATGACATGGTACTATGCAGAGAAAACCCTAAATATCCCACCAAAAAACTACTAGAACTGATAGATGAATTCAGTGGTGTCGCATGAAACAAAATTAGTATACAAAAATCTGTTGCATGTCTATATACTAAGAGAAATTAAGAATCTCATTTACAGTTGAACCAAAAAGAATAAAATACCTAGGAATGAACTTAACTAAGAGATAAAGACTTGTACTATCAAAACTGTAAAACATTGATAAAGGAGATTGAATATGACACAAGCAGATGGAAAGACATTCTATGCTCATAAATTGGAAGAAGAAATAATGTTAAAATGTCCATACTACCAAAAGCAATCTACAGATTTAATGCAATCCCTATTAAAATACCAACAGCATTTTTCAAAGGACCAGAACAAATAATCCTAAAATGTGTATAGAACCACAAAAGACTCCAAATAGCCAAAGTAGTCTTCAATAAAGAAGAATAAATCTGGAGGTATCACAATTCCTGTCTTGAGGATATACTACAAAGCTGTAGTAACCAAAACAGTATGGTACTAGCACCAAAAAAGACACAGATCAATGGAGCAGAATAGAAAGTCCAGAAATAAACCCATGATTATATAATTAACCAACAACAGAAGAAGTAGGAGTATGTAATGAGAAAAAGATGGTCTCTTCAAATGGTGTTGAAAAAACTGGACAGCTACATGCTGAAAGAATCAAACTGAACAGCTTTTTTACAGCATACACAAAAATAAACTCAGAGTAATTTAGAGACCTAAATGCAAGACCTGAAACCATAAAATACTAGAAGAAATCATAGGCAGCAATATCTTTGACATCACTCACAGAAACATTTTTCTAGATAGGTCTCCTTTGGCAAGGGAAAAAAAAGCAAAAATAAACCACTGGGACTACACCAAAGTAGAAAGCTTTTGCACAGCAAAGGAAAGCATCAACGAAACAAAAAGCCCACTGAATGGGAGATGATATTTGCAAATTCATATCTGATAATAGCTTCATATCCAAAATACATACAAAACCTATACAACTCAACACCAAAAAGCTAAATAATCTGGTTAAAAATGAGCAAAAGCCATGAACAGACATTTCTCCAGAGACCTACACATGGCCAACAGATACATGAAAACATGCCCAACATCACTCATCATTAGGGAAATGCAAATGAAAACCACAGTGAGATATCACCTCACACCTCTCAGGACAGCTAAAATCAACAACACAATAAACAGGTGTTGGTGAGGATGTGGAGAAAAAGGAACGCTTATGCACCATTGGTGGGAATGCAAACTTGTATGGACATAATAATGAAATCTTGTCATTTGAAACAACATGGTTGGATCTAGAGGGTATAATGCTAAGTGAAATAAGTCAGATGAATACCATATGATTTCACTCACGTGTGGAATTTAAGAAACGAAAGAAATTTTAAAGAGAGACAAGAAAATAGACTCTTCTCTGATTACCAGAGAGGAGATGAGTGGGAGAATGCGTGAAATAAGTGAAGAGATTTAAGAGTATACTTACTGTGATGAGTACCGAGTATTGTATGAAAGTGTTGAATTGCTGTATTGTACACTTGAAACTAATAGAACACTGTTTGTTAATTATACTGGCATGGAAGGAAGGGAAGGAGGGAGGAAGGACGGACGGACGGACATGATCCCTCAGAAGATTGTTGTGAAGTAGTAATTTGGTTTTGGAAGTAAAGGTCTACGTGCCTTAAGAGAAAAAAGAAAATGTAGAAAAATGTCACAAGGGAGAAAATAAATTTTCTATTGAATAACCATTTCCAATGAATGCTAACAGGGAAATAAGCAAGCACTGTGTGTGGGTGTCCATGTGTGGGAGGTGTCAGAGAGAGGTGGGCTGGTAGAGGGAATTGATTAAAGACAAAGAACATGCATGAGCTTCTTATACACAGACTACTAGAGCTTAGGGGATAATAGTTTGAATGATAACATTTAGCATTTACGTTCAAAGGATCTATTGCACAATAAGGAAGAACTACCTTACAATTGAAGGGTAAAAACCCAACCAAACCAACCGACCAGCAAAACAAACAAAGCCTCCTGAATTTTAGTTGCCTAAGAGTTCAGTATAAATCAAGTATAATTTGGTAACTGAGAAACTCTTAAGCTACTATCATAATAATATATAATATAAATTAGATAAGTTTTCTTGAATCTATCCTGGCATTAGAATTGGAGTAGGGATTTGCTAGGAAAATGTTGAAGGGAGTTTTATTTCTATTACCGTGTGTGTGTGTTGCTTTTGTTTTACCAATGTAAAACAGTTCACAGTTCATGTGTTTCTGACATTACTGAGTCCAAAAACAACTTTATATAGAACATAACTTCTCAAAAAATATTATGTAAATATGTTTCAGAAAATGCACAACACAGATCCTAAGTTGTGACCCAAAGTGTGTATTTACTTTTATTAATGTTTACTTTTGAGAGAGAGAAAGAGCAAGAGGAGGAGGGGCAGAGAGAGAGAGAGGGAGACAACAGACTCTGAAATAGGCTCCAGGCTCTGAGCTGTCAACACAGAGCCTGACGCTGGGGCTCGAACTCATGAACCATGAGATTATGACTTGAGCAGAAGTTGGACACTTAACCACTGAGCCACCCACGTGCCCCTATGACTAATTTTTTTAATGTTTATTTTTATTAAGAGAGTGAGAAAGAGTGCGAGTGGGCCAGGGGCAGAGAGGGAGACACAGATTCTGAGAAGGCACCAGGCTCCAAGCTGTCAGCACAGAGCCCAACATGGGTCTCAAGCTCATGAACCATGACATCATGACCAAGGCCAAAGTCAGATGCCTAACTGATTGAGCCACCCAGGTCCCCCTAAAAGTATATTTTTTAAATATGAGTCTTTAGATTTTCTGATGATCCAAAGAAAACTACTACCTCTCATTAGGAAAAAAAACCTTTCTTTTTGCAGAAGAAAATAACCATTAGGCCAAGGAAACTGATTGTGTTTTAGAAGCAGTATGCAAATGAAGGAAATGGTTTGGAGGGTAATGCCACCATGAAAAACTTGAACATCCTATTATGGGAACTAGCAAACCACTATAGTTGCCACTCTTAACTATGTAAGATTATGAGGAATTGTTTTCATATAGTTTTGAAGGTAGATAAATGTGCTTTCATTATTTTGTTGAGCTGGTTTCCTAATTTCATCAGCATACGGTGATCACCAATGACTACTGGATGTTATATACAAAAATGGAAATAATAGAAGATACAAAAAGGATGAGGAATAGAAAATTTGAGCCTGAGAAGCCTAAATCCATGATGATATTATTAACAAACATAATAGCTTTACCAGTTTTGAGCAACTATTATTTCCAAACACAAGCCAACTGTGACTTTCCTTTCTTTATTCTGATAAGCATTATCTCATTAAATGTTGCCTATACTGTCTCCGCAATGCAAGGATCCTGTGTTTACAAGAGTGTAAATTATCCTAGATGCCTTTTCAGACATAAGAAAGTAATAGGCCATCTTTTAAAATTTCTGTATTATAGACAGATCTAATACTGATGAAAGAGTAACTGATCACCAGTGAAATATCTAAAAGTTAAATTTACAAATCATTAAATGATTACAAAAACTGATTATAAAATGTACAAATGATTAAAATCACCTGTGAGTATCTTCCTAAATCACAGGACTTAGGGCAAATTACGTATACCCAGTGAAGAGCAAAAAAAGACATTCCCCATCCATGCTACTTTGGTGAGTTTACCAATGTGCAACATGAGGTTGGAAGTGGGAAAGGGACGCACTAGCATACAAGGCAGCCTCGTGACATACATGGAGCCATGAACTAAAAGTCAGGAGTCCTTGATACTTGATATTTGACTTTGGGGAAGCTGTTTTCCCCAATTTGAGCCTTAGTTTTCTTATTCATAAAGGAGTTGGAATAAATGATGTTTGAGGTCTCTTTTGGTTCCAAAATACTAGACTGATTATCTTTATTCTATGCTTTGCATTCAGATATTACACAGTTTGAAATTTTAATTTCTCTGTTATAGAACTTTGGCCTGTCCCAAGGTGAGAGCAATTTAATTACTAAGTGGAATGGATTAAGTGGTTTTAGACTTGCTTTTCATGCAGTCTTGAAACTTGGCAGCAATATGTTTTCCTGAAACAGATGTAGGAAGGGCTTATCCCCCACACACTCCTCTACCTCCATTCTCCATCTCATCCATGATTATTTCCATCAACATATATACCAGTCATTACCCCATATACTTTGTATTTGTATGTCGTTATGCTGCCCAGGAGTCAAAACCATGAAACAAGTCAGCAAGAAGGTACTAAATGCCTGCTGTCAGCCCAGCCTGTGCCAAAGACAAATGTGTCAACAGTATGTCCTCTTCCGGAGCTTAAATAAAACCTAAGAATTCGGTAAATCTGATTCCAAGGCTCTTCTTTCTCTGTGACCCCACCCCAACTCTTCAAGCATTGGATGAACACTCAGTTGTTGTCTCTGAAGACTATGATAGACTCTGTGCACAGGGAGAAACCTTCTTTTCTTACCTCTTTACCCCTCACGCTGAGGTAGCCAGTCACTGTGGGCACTTGGCAGCCATACTGTATTGGAGTCTTGGCTTGCAAGAGGGGTGCAGATCAATATATCATCTGGAGCTGAAAACTGAACAGGCAGAAGATGGGGTAGCTTATGACTCAGTTCTAAATCAAAGGTCTGTCACTTGCTGTAGCATGGTTATACATAATAAAATCACCGTTTAATGCTGTGCCATCAGTGACAAATGAAATAACGCTCCTGCCTGATCTGGCAAGAGTGTAGGTAGAAATTGCTATAATTCATTGACTAGCTTATGGACATGGGAGTAACACAATGATTCTGTACACTGGGAACAAACTGAGAGGCAGTTTTTTCAATTTCCCTGATAGATGATTTCTAAAACAAGCCCTTAAAAATTAGTGGAACACTTGCAGAACATCTTATGTTCATCTAATCTTAAATAGATTTCTTCATCACTGTTGTACAAAATGATATCTGATGAACTGTGGGTCTAATCTCAAAATAGCTAATTTCACTCACCTTCCACCCAGTAATTTACATGTTTATCAATTATTATGTTTTTTTTTATTTTAGTGAGATTTGCTCCGCATACTCAGATTCAAAAGAATAAAAATTATTTGAGAATTATTTTAGTAACATTTTATTAGCTGTAATGGTTATTTGAGGCATGATACATGGCTTATAATTTGGGGTTTTCAGTTGATAATTGCATCTGGACAGGCACATAAAATATCTGGCAGTAAAAATAAAACTGGTTAAGGCAGTGTCATCAGCAGATTTTGTGAAAATAGCATTAGAGAGCAGCAAAACTAGACAGAGATGTAAGGTGTTTTGTACCATCACTTAATATAGAAGTGGCAAACTGGATTTTGTTTCAATAACCTTGAGGAGATCTAAAAACTTCAGCATTCATCAGATGATACTTTCACTGCAGCTTCAGTAAAACCTTGGGTATCAAAATGTATGACAGTCAAAATTGGGAGTACCATCTCTTGGTCATATATTCAGACTTTTCCTAATTGTACTTACTACATGAAAATGTTTATATACCATTAGAGAAATCTACTATCCTACATGCTCATATTAGATATTATCTACCATAGTGTGATTATTTTAAGACATTACTCAACCCCAAATATGTTAACAATGTGTAACTAGCTTTATTTCTTTCTCCTTAATAAATCCTTTTCAAAAGAACTTTCTTTTATGTCCCTCCAATTACAAGCCACACAGTTAGCAAACAATCCAAACCTCAAAAAACAATGATGTGGAAAAATGAATTTATAGCAAATCACCCCAAACCTGCAGAATTGGATCGATGTATAGGGGGGTGATAATACTTGACCTCCTTCCAATTTCCTTTTCATCATGACAGGGGCTTAGTAATTCTCTGCTCAAGTGTGCTGAGCCATGTTGGCAAATACGGTCATTGATGTTTCCATCTGGTTTACTGTGTAACATAAAGTTTCTTTCCAACTTAAAAGCCAAAATGCTGCTACTTCTCAGGTTTGTGTGGGGCAAGGTTCATAGTTTTGTTCATAGAATCCACGAGTTGGAAAGACCAAGAAATCATTTGGCTCAATATTTCATCTCACGCAGATAGCCATTAAATAATAAAAGCAGCAAAAGAAAGATGTATAGGGAAGATAGATATTACTGTTGTTGCTGCTGCTGTATGAATTTGGTACCTGTAAGAGGTACTGGGTGCTAGGTACATCCTTTTCCTATAATTTCCTATCTCTGTGATTTTTGTTGATTTCTTAGCTTTTCTAATTTTAGTTTGCTCACAGTCTAAATGTAGTAATTCCTATCTTTCAGGGTTGTTAAGGATTCACTGAGATTATGAGTATACAATACTTAGTACATTTATTAGCCATGGTTATTATTCAAAAATATTATTTGTGATGGTGAATATGGTGATGAAGACTGCTGTTGGTTGCGTACTGAAGGGGCTCTGGAAACTTCATCTGTGATATAGTATGGTAGCTTGCTGTTAGCGGGTAAGAAAAGGGTACCGTCAGGTAAAAGTATAACAGCAGCCTCTATCCAGTAAAAATTAATGGGACTCAGATAGTTTTTGCTGTGGCTACTAGAGAAGTTTCTGGGGGAAAAGGCATTGTATTCTAGTTCAAATTGAAACCCATTGACAAGATTTGCAAATCAATGTGATGCATCACATCAACCAGAGAAGGAATAAAAACCATATGATTATCTAAACAGATGCAGAAAAAACATTTGACAAAGTACAACATCCATTCATGATAAAAATTGTCAACAAAGTAGGGTTAGAGAAAACATACCTCAACACAATAAAGGCCATATTGGAAAAACCCACAGCTAATATCATAATCAATGGTGAAAAACTGAGAGCTTTTCCCCTAAGATCAGGAACAAGACAAGGATGTCCAGCCTCACCATGTTTATTCAACATAGTACTGAAAGTCCTAGCCACTACAATCAGATGAGGGAAAGAAATAAAAGGGATCTAAATTGATAAGGAGGAAGTAAAACTTGTACTATTTGTCGATGACATGATACTATATGTGGAAAACCCTAAAGACTCCACCAAAAAAACCTACCAGAACTGATAAATTCAGTGAAGTCACAGGATACAAAGTCAACGTACAGAAATTTGTTGCATTTCTATATACTAAAAATGAATTAGTAGAAAGAGAAATTAAGAAAAGGATCCCACTGATAAGTGCACCAAAAAGTATAAAGTACTTAGGAATAAACAACCCAGTAGAAGATGAAGAACCTCTATGCTGAAAAGTACAAAACACTGATGAAAGAGATTGAAGATGACACAAACAAATGGAAAGATATTCCATGTTCATGGATTGGGAGACCCAGTGAGTCTGTGCTCTGAGGAATTTGTCCCAGTGACCCATGGGGCATGTGGCACCTTTGTCTCTATGTCTAGGTTGATCAAAATTGATATGTTAGAATCCAGGCTCAAGAAGCTTCCTGCCATTAGATTATTGCAGACAGTTTTCTGCTCAGCACAATGATGAAGGAGAAAAGGACCTAGATGATTCTTCAAAAGACTGGGCTGGAATTAAATCATCACAATGTACACCTTAACTACCTTATAAATTCATTTGTCAGTTATGTCTTAGTAAAGCTAAAATATATATCTTGTTGGAAATGCTATCAAAAGGAGAAATAAATAAAAGATTGGGCTGGAGCTTAGGCTTCAGGATAAACCAGCTGAGACAGCTTGATCAGTATCCTTATCATCCCTGAGCCTTAGTGTCTTCATCTGCAAAGAGCTATTCCCAACCTCCCTGTTTAAATTAAATGACAAATATGGGCTTAGAATCCACAAAACTCCAAACAAACACAAAGCAGGGCTAACATTTATCTTAGTGTTAGTATGTAATGAGAGAGGTAAAGCAGGAAACAATAAAAGGAGACTGCAAGGATATGAGGGAAATCAGAATAAATGGGTGATGTAGCAAAGGCAGTGCCTCAGAGAAAAAAGCAAATACACACACACACATAATTTCATGGGCATTGCAAGGTACTTAATGTAAAATGATTCCCTACTCTCTGATTCTTCTAAGTGAACTAATTTAGCTTGTACCCATAGACTTGGAGCATGACCTGTGTCCTGAATATAGACTTGTTCTGTTCATTGCTCTTTATGATGCACCAGGAAGTGGCTTAACAACCCCAAAGGAAGTCATATAACCACAGCTCTGTTATATAACTGATGTTCACAATGTAAACACAAAGCAAGACAAATGCAATAACAACTGATTGGTGTATAATCAGTCACTAGATGGAACTAGAGGGAAAGTTAGGAGCAACAACACTCCCCTAAAGGCTTCCTAGTCCATGGGATCATTAGCTACTTGACATGAAACGTGACTCAGGTTAACTAAATACTCTTTGGATATGGAGGTTCAACCAACTGTAAATCAACCTAATTATTTTTAGTGCATGCTTCTCTATTTTCTCCATAATGATTCCAAAAGTTATGTTTCGTGAGTCTTCTTAGAATCAAGAAATACTGCCAAACAGCATTCACTTAAATACCAACATACTAATAATGATCTCTAAGAAGGACATGAAATTATTTGAGTCTTGTTTTCAGGGAACCCACACTGTCTCCTTGTGGTCACCATATTCATTCTATGTAAGATCTGGCCAGTTTCAAAATCTCTTATTTTAAGCTGTTACTAGGGACTCTCCCATTTCAAGAAAACTGTAATAAGGGATATTTTTCATTAAAATTATAGAGATTATTATTTTTGCTATCACTGTAGTTGAAGCTTCTGTTGACTTTTTTTCTGTAATATCAATTAAGTTTTGAGGAAATATACAAGGAATGGCCATAATAAATTTTTTTAAGTGAAGAAAAATTTTAATGTGCTCATTGGGCAAAATTAGGAGCTTAAATTTTCAAACTATATTTGCCATTAACTCCTGTTTCACCAAAGGCTGTTATGTTCACATCAGAAATATGAGCAAATATATTCTTAATTATCTTTCGGGTTTAAAAAAATTTAATTTTATGCAGGTTATATGTATTTTCTTTTATTAGCTAGAGGTACAGTATAGCCCAATATATTCCTATTTTTCTCAAAGCTACTAAGAAACTCCAAATTAGGATCATTGCCCAGCTATAGCAATTCATTCAGTTCAAGTGTCTGGTGACTTTTTTTATTCTCTTTTTAAAATTTTTTTCAATTTTTAGGTTTTATTTAATCGAAGTTAGTTAATATATAGTGTAATAATGATTTCAGGAGTAGAATTTAGTGATTCATCACTTACGTATAACACCCAGTGTTCATCCCAGCAAGTCACCTCCCTCCTTAATGCCCGTCACCCATTTATCCCATTCCCCCATCCAACACCCTTCCAGCAACCCTGTTTTTTTCTGTATTTAAGAGTCTCTTTTGGTTTGCCTCCCTCTTTTAATCTTATTTTTCCTTTCCTTCCCCTGTGTTCATCTTTTGTTTCTCAAATTCACATATGAATGATATCATATGATATTTATCTTTCTCTGACTTACTTGGCTTCTCATAATCCACTCTAGTTCCATCTGTGTTGTTGCAAATGGCAAGATTTCATTCTTCTTGATCACTGAGTAATATTCCATTGTGTGTGTGTGTGTATGCACACACCACATCTTCTTTATTCAACAGTCAATGGACATTTGGGCTCTTTTCATAATTTGGCTATTGTTGATAGTGCTGCTATAAACATTGGGGTACATGTGCCCCTTCAAATCAGCATTTTTGTATCATTTGGATAAATAACTATTAGTGGAATTGCTGGATCATAGGGTAGTTTTTAATTTTTGAGGAATCTCCAGACTATTTTCCAGAGTGGCTGTACCAGTTTGCATTCCCACCAGCAGTGCACAAGGTATCTCTGCATCCTTGCCAACATCTGTTGTTTCCTGAGTTGTTGATTTTAGCCATTCTGACAGGTATGAGGTAGCATCCCATTGTGGTTTTGATTTGTATTTCCCTTATGATGAGTTATATAGAGCATCTTTTCATGTGTCTGTTAGCCATCTGTATGTCTTCTTTGTAAAAGTGTCTGTTCATGTCTTTTGCCCATTTCTTGACTGGATTGTTATTTTTTTGGGTGTGAATTTGATAAGTTCTTTATAGATTTTAGACAATAACTGTTTATCCAGTATGTCATTTGCAAATACCTTCTCCCATTTCATTGGTTGCCTTTTCATTTTGTTGAAAGTTTCCTTCACTGTTCAGAAGCTTTTTATCTGGATGAGAGTCCCAATAGATAATTTTTACTTTTGTTTCCCTTGCCTCCAGAGACATGTCTAGTAAGAAGTTGCTATGGCTGAGGTCAAAGTGGTTGTTGTCTGTTTTCTCCTCTAGGGTGTCGATGGCCTCCTATCTTGTATTTAGGTATTTCATCCATTTTGAGCTTATTTTTGTGTATGGTGTAAGTAAGTGGTCCAGGTTCATTCTTCTGCATGTGGCTGTCCAGTTTTCCCAACACCATTTGCTGAAGAGATTGTCTTTTTTTCCATTGGATATTCTTTCCGGCTTTGTCAAAGATTAGTTGGCCATATGTTTGTGGGTTCATTTTGGTTTCTCTCTTCTGTTCCATTGATCTATGTGTCTTTTTGTGCCAGTACCATACTATCTTGATGATGACAGCTTTGTAATATAGTGTGAAGTCTGGAATTATGAAGTCACCAGCATTGATTTTCTCTTTTAACATTGCTTTAGCTATTTGGGGTCTTTTCTGGTTCCACATTCCCTATCTCCTACTTTCATATAGTACAATTAAAATCATTTATTATTGTATTTAGGCTTAGAATATAGAAGTGTTTTTGTTGGTTCTAGAAACTGTAAATGAACATAGCATTGTGAACAATTTCATAATGAGGTTTATGAATGATAAACACTCTTGTACCTCATATAGACTCACTCACAGGTCCCTCTGAGGCTGTAATGGTAGGAAGATAGTCTGGGACTGTAATAGTAGGTAGAGGTCAATGAGAGTAAATGTTTAGTTTCTTTGCTGGAAACAATGTCCAAAGGCTCATGGCATTCCCCAGTAGTGTTGAGCCTGATGCATTTCATGGATGTAACAGGAGTCTTTGGAAGAAGTCACATTTATGGGATGATGGGTATATGTTGTCTAAGGAAGTCCTAGGAACAACAGCTCAGAATATAAAAGATGAAGTCCAGAGTCTGAGAGTGAAAGTTGACAGGAGTTTGGGAGTTTTGTAGAAGTTAAGGCCCAAGTAACCATTTCTTACTGCAGAAATTGCAATGTTCTCTGTATACTAAGGCAGAAGAACTTTCAGGAAAATGGGCATAAACATAAGGGATTAGGTGATAGGTCACAGTGTGCTGGGTATAAAGGTGGCAAAGCATACTAATAATCAGTGTTTAGACGATGCAGTGAACTCCTCTTCTCCTTATCCCCATCCTGGCATATCTCCTCTCCAGATCCTTGAACCTATGGCCTTGGACACAGTAGCCTACAGACACATGTTGACCCTGGCCGTGTGTACTCATGTGTGCTCACGGGCCTAGCCCCCACCACAACTCTCCACACATACACATAGTTCTCCCCACATTGCTACAGAGAAACCAGTCATATATAGGCCATTACACAAAGTGTATGCATATACAGTGTATACCTATAGTCATGTGACACAGGTAACTTCATGCAAACACATGCACATTTACAGTTTCTACATACATCTACAACATATATGAATCATTTTCGCTTATGGAAGAAAAAAATTTTGGTACTGTTGTGCATGGGGTTCCTAAATACTGACAGTCTTATTTAGATTTAGCTCAGCCATGTAAAACATTGCCTCCCTAAGAAAAACGATTTGCACTACCTATAGTTGGGTGAGCCCTTGTGAAACATGAATTGGCATAAATGCTGCCATTTCCTACATGTGAATAATCCCTATCACCTTGGAGAAGTTCTGATTTATATGCTCTTCTTATCCATTCTGTTTTCTAGAAACACACTAGTTAAATAATTATAATAACAAGCAACAAATTCAAGCAATGTGAAAAAAATTTTGTCAGCTTAGAAATAGATTTATTTTGTGATATTCTTAGGGAAATAGCTCATTCAGCTGGGAATAGTAATGCCATCAGTGAAAATACGGTGTTTGGGGAGTTCCATTTTCAACTTTGGCAGAGTAACTTACATCAGAACAACCCTTTCACTGAGAGAGTCTATAAAAGTTGGACAAAGTACAATGAACAGCTGTTTAAAGCCATCAGAAAGCAATAAAAGAATTCAGGACTTGTGAAGCTAAGGTCCTGAGCATAATAAAATACATTGAGATGGATCTGACCTCTACTGTTACTCCCCACTTACTTAGAATCAGATTTTTATGAATAAACAAAATTTTCTGGGATTCTAAGATTGAATGACACCACTAATTAACTTGACCTAAAGACATAGAACACTGGACCCTAAAACTACAAGATACACTCTTTTCAAGTGTACTTGGAAAGTTACCAGTATTAACCATATTATGAACCATGAAACAAGATTCAATGAATTTCAAAGGAGATTATAGTCTCTGCAGAAAGAAGAATTAAACCAGAAATCTGTAAAAAGATAAATAGAAAAAAACTTCCTTATTATTAATCTTATGATTAATCTATACTTTTCAGTACTTATTAGTCTAGATAGTAATAAATAAACCAACGACCAAACTAACTACAGTGAAAATCAGAAAAGGCTTAGAAATGAACAATAACATATTTGGCATATCAATATGCAGGATGCAATAAAGCCACACATTGATAAAAACTCATGTGCATGTATTTAAAGAAGGCTGAAAAGGAACACAGTATATACTTATCTCAAGGAGCTAAAAGAATAACAAATTAAATCCCAAGAAAGTAGGAGAAAAAAGTAATAGTGATGCATGTAAAAGTCCAACAAATAGAAAACAAACATACAGTAAATCAACAAAATCAGAAGTTGTATCTTTAAAAACATAATAAAATTGATAAACACCTGGGTAAAGTAAAAAAGAAGGCAATAATAATGTTACTATAGATTCTATACATGTTGAAAATTCAAAGATAAACAATGTTATCTCAGTAATTTCAAAATTTAAGTGAAATTCATACCTTGAAACCCTCATTTAACAAAACTGAGTAAGAATAAATGGAAAATCATAATTGTTCTATATCAAATAAAAGATTTGAGTCTGTAATTTAAAACCTACTCTCAACACAAACTGAGGGCTAAAGAGGGAGAGGGAAGGGGTGATGGTCATGGAGAAGGGCACTTGTGGGGAAGAGCACTGGATGTTATATGGAAACCAACTTGACAATCAACTATAAAAAAAAAAAAAGAAACAAAACCTACTCTCATAGCAAACTCCAAGTCCAGTAAATCCTACCAAATACTTAAGGAACAAATAAACGACACTAATATAAATTCTTCGATAAAATAAGGAAGATTTCCAAAGTTCGACAATAGTAACATAACCTAATGTCAGAATCTTACAAGGGTTCTACAAAATGAAAATTCGTGCCCAAACTTATTAATGAATATGGATGTATAAGAAGTAAGCAGTAGATCAGCAAATCAAATCCAAAGATAAATAGAAGGTCAGAACCAATTCTATCAGGAATGCAAGTGTCAAGTAACAGTCAAAATTCACTTATCATGGAAACATCATATTTAGTGATGCTATTTTAAAACTTTTATTCTATCATAAGGAAAAAAGATACTTGTAATTGCCACTTTTATTTAATAGTATACTGGAGGTCCTAGATAGTGCAATAAGGTGAGAAAAATATATTAAAAAATACATGGATTGGGATGAAACAAATGAAATTATAATTACTTATAGGTAGAACAAGGTTATATACACAGGAAATCTAAGAAATTTATTAAACTATTTGGATTAATAAAAATGTCACTGGATGCAATGCAATATGAAATAATCACTTGATTTCCATTTAGTAGTGAGAAATAGTAAATTAAAATTTGAAAGTATTCATAACAGTTTAAATATATAACGACTACCTAATAATATTCTAATTAAAAATATGTAAAATGTCTACTATAACTATACAGTATTCCTAAAGAAGTTTAAACATACCCAAATAAATGAATCTTGAAATACAGTTTAAAAGACTCAAGAATGTAAAGCTGTCAAAGGAAAATGAACCAAAATCCAAGCAAACATTGGGGGGGGGAGGGGGTTGTCTTAGTTCATTCGGGCTGCTCTAACAGAATACCATAAACTGGTGACTTATGAACCACAGACATTGATTTCCCACAGTTCTGGAGGTTGATAAATACAGGATCACTCACTGCCAAGCAGATTCAGTGTCTGATGAGAGCCCCTTTCCTGGTTCATAGACTGTCATCTTCTTGCTGTGTCCTCATAAGATAGAAGGGAAGAGGGAATTCTCTGGGTTCTCTTTTATAAGAGAACTAATCACTTTCTAAAGGTCCTACCTCCTAATCCCAATGCATTAGGGATTAGGCTTTGAGACATGAATTTGAGGTGGGGGGAAACACAAGCATTCATTCCACAGCAGGGCAGCAGTGTGACAAGCTAGTTCTAAAATTTATATGGAAATGCAAAGGATCAAAAATAGGTCGAAATAGGCAGAGGATCTGAAGAGACAGTTATCCAAAGAAGACATAC
Organism: Suricata suricatta; assembly: GCF_006229205.1. Taxonomy (NCBI): domain Eukaryota; kingdom Metazoa; phylum Chordata; class Mammalia; order Carnivora; family Herpestidae; genus Suricata; species Suricata suricatta. The sequence continues at coordinate 28,570,567 of NC_043717.1, forward strand.
AGGTGACCAATAGATACATGAAAAGATGCTCATCATCACGGAAATGCAAATTGAAATCAGGATGAGGAATCACGTGATTCCTATCAGAATGGCTAAAATAAAAAAAGACTAGAAGTAACAAGTTTTAGTGACGATGTGGAGAAAAAGGAACCCTCGTACTCTTGGTGTGAAAGTAAATTGATAGTCATTGTGGAAAAGAGTATGGAGGGCCCTCAAAAAACTAAAAACAGAAATACATATTGGATTGGATATGATCCAATATTGTTGGATATGATCCAATAATTCCACTATTGGGTATTTACCCAAAGAAAACAAAAACACGAATTCAAAGTGTTATATGCACTGCTATGTCCACTGTAGCACTATTTATAATAGCCAAGATATGAAAGCAATCCAGGGGTCCAGCCATACTTGGATAAAGATGTTGTGGGTGTGTTTCACACACATATATATAATGGAATATTACACAGTCATAAAAATATGTGATTTTTTTTGCCACTTGCAACAACATGGAAGGACCTACAGGATATTATTATACTAAGTAAAATAAGTCAGACTTAGAAGGACAAATTCCATATGATTTTACTCGTATGTGGAATCTAAAAAACAAAACTGAATAAACAAACACAATCAAACTTATAAATACAGAGAACAAACCAATGGTTTCCAGAGAGAAGGGAGTATGGACAAAATGATTAAAAGAAACTGAGATACACAGGCTTCCTGTTATAGAATAATAAATCATGGAATAAAAAGGCATAGCATAAGGAACATAGCAATACTGTAACAGTGTGGTATGATAACAGACGGTACCCACACTTGTGAGCATAACATAACCTATAGAAAGGCTGAGTCACTATGTTGTACACCTGAAACTGATGTCACATTGTATGTCAACTATACTAAAAAACACAATTAAATTTTTAAAAATAAATAGTAAATACTAGATTTAAATACTATATTAATGGTCTTTTTACTTTACCGAAAAAGTCCACTTTCACTCTTAAAAGAGTCCTGGCTTGCATAATAAATTACATTGTCAACATATTTATGTATCTTATCGATTTAATATTATATAAATATATTACCTCTTCAAAAATAAATATAATCCAACTAAATATAAAAAAGAAAAAGAATAGGTTAGGCAATCCTGACAAAGAATAACAATGTTGGGAAATTGAAACTGCTCTTTGGAAAGCAGAATAATTAGCACAGTGGGACACACATATTGACCAATAGAACAGAATAGAGTTTGGAAATAGCCACATGCATCTATCATCTACTTGATTTATGATAGAGCTGATACTGTATTGGGTCATTTTGTTAATAAATTTTACTGGAATAGGTGGATATTGACATGAATAAAATGAAAGAAAGGCAGGGGGGAACAAACTTGCGGCCAGGAATTCGTGGCCTCTACCACAGACCATACAAAAACTATACACTATAGGTGGATTATATTTAGTGCTAAATGTAAAAGGTACAGTAATAAAACTTCTTTACAGTGACATCGTATAATAACTTCATAAATTTGGGTATGGGCAGAGATTTCTTCATAACTTTGGGGGTAAACAAAAAGCACTAATCACAAAGAAAAGATTGATAAAATATACTTAATTAAACTTAAAGCTTCTATCCATCAAATGATAAGTTTAAAAGAGTGAAAAGTCAAAGAACGGGAGAAAATATTTTCCATGCCGGTGGGAATATAAATTGGTACTACAACCACTCTGGAAATTATATTTAATTATGTTTTTAAATTTGGACTAATACCCCATGTTACAGCATGTCTACCTCTAAATACATGCCCAAGAGAAATACAATTATGTCTTCCAAACTGCATGTCCAACATTCATAGTAGTGTTATTAATAACCGCATCAAATGAAGGAAGCCAAATGCTCATAAACAGAGGAAAAGATAAATGCACTGAGTATATTCATATAAACGGTACACTATGGAACTATGAAGATGGATGGATGGCTGTTTCTTGCAACAAGAATGAGTGAGTGAAACCACAGTCAGAAGAGCACATACTATATGATTCAATTTATATAAACTTCAAAAACCATGCAAAGCTAATTCATGATGAGTGAAGCTCAAACACCAGTGTTCATCTATGGATAATTAAGAGGTTCAAAGGAGACTTCTAAAGTACAGGTGAGATTCTGTATCTCTATCTTGGGCAATTGTTTCATAGGCATGCTTACTTGAAAAAAAATCTTTGAGCTATTTACTTATTATAATTCAACATAAACTTTATTTAACAACAACACAAAAACAAAACACCTCACAAGGACAGTGGCCATCAATATATATTACAAAAATAATTTCCCTGGTAAGATTGCTCTTGTAGTATTCTTTTTTTTTTTTTTAGTGTTTTTTTTATTTTTGAGACAGAGAGAGAGAGAGACAGGACAAGCAAGGGAGGGGCAGAGAGAGAGGGAGACACAGAATCTGAAGCAGGCTCCGGGCTCCGAGCCGTCAGCACAGAGCCTGACGCAGGGCTCGAACACACGAACCTGCGATCATGACCTGAGCCGAAGCCGGACGCTTAACCGACTGAGCCACCCAGGCACCCCATGCTCTTGTAGTATTCTTAAAATTAAATGTTTCTCATCTCTGATAAAACAGGGAGGAACTTCCAAAATACTATAATGTTATGATTATTTCAACAAAATTATACCCAGGTAATAATATTCTCATATTTGGTTAATGGAGAAAATTATTTTACTGATCCCTGTTGTGTGAAGGTCAGATCTCTATGGCCCTAAGACTATTATAGCTACTCTGCCCCCTGACCAAAATCTTGCCATGAGAGTTCGTGAACTCTGAGAAAGACCTAAGCCTAATTATGCCTTGGACATAATCTTATATAAATCTTGCCCAGTGTGTACTATCCAGCTTCACCACTAGCCTATTGCAAATGCAATGTGGACATGAAATCTAATGGCTTTTTCTTTTTTTCCTTAATACATTATAATATGAATTTGTATAAAACCTAAGCACTGCAAAATTTTTTTCAGTTTTATTTATTTTGAGAGACAGAACCTGTGTGCAAGCTGGAGAGGGAGAGAGAGAATCCCAAGCAGGCTCAATGCCATCAGAGCAGAGCCCAACACAGGGCTGGATCCCATGAACCATGAGTTCATAAACTGAACCAAAATCAAGAGTTGGACACTTAACTGACTGAGCCACTCAGGGGCCCCTAAAGCCTAAATACTATTACGGTCTATAATATAGATGGTGAAATTCCCTGGTGACCTTACCTCCCAGATCATTATAAATGGTTTGGTGAAAAAGCCCATAAACTCTCTCGTCAGTATATTGGTATACTATGGAGTTAAACATATTAAGGTCACATTATAATGTTCTATGATTTTTTTCATACAACATATCTGTCATTTTTATATCAGCACATACAGGTCAACCTTCTTAATATCTTTATTTTATCCCAGTATATGACTTTGAATATTATTTGTTCTATGGATATGTGGTTGTCTCAAAGTCTCCACTATTAAAACCAGTACTATAGGGGCACCTGGGTGGCTCAGTTGGTTAAGCGTCCGGCTTTGGCTCAGCTCATGATCTCACGGTTCATGGGTTTGAGCCCTGCATCGGGCTCTGTGCTGACAGCTAGCTCAGAGCCTGAAGCCTGTTTCAGATTCTGTGTCTCCCTCTCGCTCTGACCCTCCCCTGCTCGTGCTGTCTCTCTCTCTCAAATAAAAAACAGAAAAAAATATTTTTTTAAATAAAAAAAAAAAACCAATGCCATAATGAATATTCTTGGATATGTTTTTTTGTGAGCATTAGAGAACATACCTTCCTATTACTGAGGGAGAAATACTGAGTAAATTAGAATTTTTAAAAAATTATTTTCATACTTCTTTCTTATAACTTCCACCTCTGATCTTTAACGTCCTCTCTGACTGTGCTTTGTCAAACTGTCTAGAAGACATTTTAACATCTTGCTAACACTTCCCAATTATATCCTTAATTGTAACCTTCACAGAGGTCAATTTGTCAGATCTCAGGCTGTGTCTTCACAGAGTTGCTGATGAAAATACTTTAAACATCAGTCATAGAATTATTTTTCGAAGTCAGGAAAACTTTTTTTCCAGTGTTTATTATATACATGCTGAATATGGGCATCCATTTTCCTGGAGTTGGCTTGAAATACGAATTTTTCTGTTGTAGATTATTAGTTCTGATTTTGAATGTTATGTCATTATCCCCTAATTCACTTATTAAAGAATTCTCTTAGGGATGTCTGGGTGGCTCAGTTGATTGAGCGTCAGACTTCAGCTCAGGTCTTGATCTTGCAATTTGTGGGTTCGGGCCCTGTGTTGGGCTCTGTGCTGACAGCTCAGAGCCTGGAGCATGCTTCAGATTCTGTGACTCCCTCTCTCTGACTGCCCCTCCCCTACTCATGCTCTGTCTATCTCTCTCTCAAAAATAAAGATTAAAACATTTTTAAAAAATTCTCCTGGTGCATTTTTTGAGAGCATAATTTCTAGTAATTGATGTAAGCTACAGTTTCACAAATGTCAATCAGAAAAAGGAGACAAGAAAATCTTAAAAGAATAAATGTAAATAATTTAATATGGGAATTTTATGTCTGGTGACATTTAGAATAACCGTATTTAAATATTAAATTTAATTAAAAATGTGTTTACGGTACCAAAATGTTGTAGAATTTTTTTCTCTATTCTTAACCTCAATTTAATGGGAAGTATTGATATTCTCCATTGGTTTATTAGGGCTAAGATTGTACAATCAGGTTTTTTGTGCATTATTTTACTTGATAAATGGTGTCCCAGTCTACCTCCCAGTGACCTTCTAATCTAAAAATATAGTGTCATTGGAGTCATTTGAACACAGACCCTCACTTGTGTTTATGTCCATGCCTGGCTCTTTTATATATTTTTTTAAATTTTTTAATGTTATATTTATTTTTGATACAGAGAGAGACAGAGCATGAGAGGGGGAGGGGCAGACAGAGGAGGAGACACAGAACTGAAAGCAGGCTCCAGGCTCTGAGCTAGCTGTCTGCACAGAGCCTGATGCGGGGCTCGAACCCACGAACGTGAGATCTGAGCTGAGCAGAAGCCGGAGGCTTAACTGACTGAGCCACCCAGGCGCCCCTCTTTTATATTTATTACTCATAATTTTTCGCTTCCCAGCTAAAGATATCCTTCCTTCCCTAACTCTTTCCTTAAAATGTTTCCATTCTTTCCCCTTAGAGCTGCCTTTCGATTCTAATCTCTGCTCTTCTTCAGACAACAGTGCTCTTTTGGGGCGGGGAAGTCTTCATTGACTGGGCCAGTGAAAACAAGGGTGATAAAGTGGGAGAAAATACCAGTGGTCTTGTAGGGAAGGTCTCTCCTCTGTTCACCACTTTGTTTTTAAACTTTTATTTTTTATTTTCTAATTGATATATACTTGAAAATAACCTTGTGTAAACTTAAGGTGTACATGTTAAATTGACACATTACTGTATTGTAATATGGCCATTGTAGCAATAGTTAGCGCCTCTATCATGTTACATCATTGTCATTTCTTTTTAGTAGTTGGAACAATAAATTCTAGTCCCTTAGAATAGTTTGATGCTTATAATACAACATTGTTCTCTGTATTCACTATACTGTGCATTAGATCTCCAGAGCTTACTCAGTATTTATTGCAAGCCTGTACCCTTAAGCAACTTCAGTCTTATTTCCTCACCACCGTTCCCTGGTAACCAGCCTTCTACTCTCTGTTTTTACAAGTTTGGCTGTTTTAGATTCTAAGTGATATGATGCAGTACTTGTCTTTCTCTCTCTGACTTATCTCACTTAGCATAATGTATTCAAGGTCCATCCATGTTGTTGCAACTGTCAGGATGTCCTTTCTCATGGCTGATAATATTCCATTGTGTGTGTGTGTGTGTGTGTGTGTGTGTGTGTGTGTGTGTGTGTGTAGGGGTGTATACCATGTCTTTTTTTTATTATTTCCACCTCTTTCATTTTGCTAAGTCCTATTTTCCTTATGCTAAGCACAGCTTCCCCCCCCCCAGCCCATTTCTCTAAGCTGTGGATAAATCTCAATTCAATGTTCTCTATACCCATGCACATATTTAGTACACATGTGTTTCTTAGTCTCTTTGAAAAAAAACGCTAGGAGAAAATATAGAAGGATATATCTTTCTTGTCAAGGACAAGAGAACACTGACACTTGATTTTAAGTGCATTCATTTTTTATGGCACTAATAGTGGAAAAACCTCAAAACTCTAGTGTGCTGGTTCCAACATTGGCACCAAGATCACTTGAAGCTCTAAGGTTTTTAGAGAGTCAGGGATATAGACACTGAAATAAAAAAGAAAAGGTCTTTATCTTCATGATTACCTTGATAAACAGGCTATAGCTTGATTTACCAGCCCTTTGCCCATAACAAGTGGGAAATATATTTTCACCTGTAATCATTACTCCTTGATCTTTGTCTTTTTACTTAGTTTTTAATCTTCAGAAGTTTTAAATTTGTATGTAGCAAAATTAATCTTTTTTTAGCTCATGAAATGCTTCACATACATACAGAAAGGTGCAGGGAATACAAGTGAACAACTCAACAAACACCAATGTATATTGTCAGCGCCAGGAAGCTCTCTCATGCCCAGTCCCAAACACTGTTCCCTCCCTCCCCTGCTGCAAAGGAAAACCCCATCCTGATTTTGGTAGTAATAATTCCTTATGTTTATTTGTGACTTTTGTGCTTAAACATGCATTGCCACTATCAATAGTACCTGTTTTGAAAGCATTTTATTTGACTGAATCAGACAGTGTTTTTTGTGTCTGATGCATTTTGATTAACTTATGAGTTATCCATGTTGATGAATGAAATTCATTCACATTCATTGTTATATATTAAATTCTGTGACAATAATCACAATTCATTTGTCCATTGGGCTATTTCCATTGATTTGCTATTAAATTGTTAGTGCCATGAACATTAAGATGTGTCCATTGTACATGTGCAGTATCTTGACTTTTTGCCCCTTTGCATTTCCATTTAAATTATAGAATCTTGCCATATTCCATTACAAAATGTATATGCTTTAACGGGGATCACATTATATCAGTAGATAAATTTGGGGAGAACTAACATCTTCAAAATATTGAGGCTTCCAGCCCATGAACAGTGTGTATCCCTCCGCTTATTTAGATCTCAAATTATCTCTATATTTTGTAGTCTCATCCATAGTGTACTTGAAAATTTTGTTCAATTTATTCCTAAGTATTTTATATTTGTGATGCTTTTACAAATACTTTTAATTTTACCTCCTACTTGTATTGCTTAGTTTTTACATAGTATTAATACTAGTGTATGTAACTATTGATATAATAGTATATAAGTAATAATTCTATAAACATTCTTGATAAATTCACTTAATAACTCTAAGAATTTATAGGTTATTTTGGACTTCTAATATAATGTTGACAAATAGTGATTTTTTTCTTCCTTTGAAATCCTTACATTTCTTTCTTTTTCTTGTCTTACTGTTAAGACGTCATGTGTACAATGTAGAATGAAAGTAGTGAGACTAAATATCCTGGTCTTTTCCTGATCTCAGAGGGAAAGCTGTCAACATTTCACTATTATGTATGATGTTTGTATGCATTTTTGATAGTTGATAAAGTTTCCTTCCTATTTTTAGTTGATAAAGCTTTTTAAAAATCATGATTGGATGTTTAAGTTTTATTACAAGTTTTTCTGTATTCGTTGACATGATATATACTTTTCCATGCTAACAGAAAAAAAGAAAATTTTATTGATGAGATATCTAGTAAACCAATCTTAAGCAAATATTTCATTTTCTTTAATGGTGTTCAGAAAACCATTTTTTTAACCACTTGATTTATACTTTTCTTCTTCTACACTTTTTTTTTTGTACAAATGTTTGATTCTTCCAGAATTTGTTGGTGTTGGAGAAAAGAATGAATTTGGATTAATGCCCCAACCAACTAACTTATTAATGTTTCTTTTCTTTACTGCTTGAATATGAAACTTTTATGATCTGTTAATTTTTACATACCTATCGCTCTATTATTTGACTATATTCTGTGTAGCTCTTTATTTTAATAAGTTATTGGGCTAATCTACCTTAATTATTCCTTTTTCACATTTTCCTGGACATTTTTTACTCTCTTTTCCACATCAACATTATAGATAAACATGCTATAGTTTACTATAGCCAATTTTAATTTAATAAATCATTACTTTTAACTCATGTCCATAATGTAGCAAATATTTTATGACATATGAAATAATTTTGGTTATAAGCATCAGTAAATAGATTAGGTTTGTATCATGTAACAAAACTCTAGATAGTAGATGGTGTCAAGGTTAAGTCTGTGACTCTGTGGCATTATCAAAGAGTCATCTTCCCTACCGTTATCAGCTTACAGCTGTATTACGACATCAATGTCAGGTATCACATTCAGGTTAAATGATCTATAAGAGGGAGTTTCCCCTGTCTTGAGTCCCTTTTTTTAAGATTTATTTTAAAATAGAGAGAGAGAGAGAGAGAGAGAGAGAGAGAGAGGGAATATTTTAAGCAGACTCCATGCTTAGCACAGAGCCTGACATGGGGCTTGATCCCACAACGCTAGGTTCATGACCTGGACGCTCAAACAACTGATCCACCTAGGCACCCCTGTATTAAGTCTTTTTTTAAGACAGATTGGAAATTCTCATAAATTACTATGCATATATTCTTCACATCACATTGGCTAGCATTGCATCACACTACTGAACAATTAGCAAGCAAAAGAGAACTGTACTAATAGACTTAGAGACCAACAGAAAACACCCCTTGGGTCCGAGTGGGAACACATTCTTCTCCAAACGCCATAGACATGTAAAATTGGGCAAAGAGGGGTGCCTGGGCAACTTAGTCAGTGAAGCATCTGACTCTTGGTTTTGGGTCAGGTCATGATCTCATAGTTTCTGAGTTTAGGCCCTGCATTGTGGTCTGAGCTGACAGTGAAGAGCCTGCTTGGGATTCTCTCCCTCTCTCTCTCTCAAAATAAACAAACAAATTAAAAAAATAAAAATAAAATTGAGCAAGGAAATTTATGGTGCTTTCTAAGAGGAAATGGAGATATACCTAATGAATGGGAAGTTTCCACCCATGAATCCTCATTTTAGAGAAACTTCTTATAGAATTGGATTGAAATCTATTCCTTCAGTGTCATCAAAAATCATCAGTAATTATCAATAAGTACTTAATGAGGTTTCTTATGGTTACTAGTGAATTAATTACTTATATTCAGAAAATTCTAAATTCCTGAATCCATTTTATTGATAATAATACTATTTTTCTTTTTTTGCTGGTGAAAATAAAATCTGAATTACCATTCAAAACTATTATTATGGAGAATGGAGCTAAGATGGTGGCATAGTAGGAGGGTTTTAGGCTCATCCTGTCCCTCTAACACAACTAGATGACCATAAAATAATTCTGAATACCCCAGAAATTGACCGGAGGACTGACACAACAAACTCCAGAATAGGGGGACAGAAGAGGCCAAATCGAGGAAGATGGGAAGTTCAGAGATGAGATGTGGTATGGGGGCGGAAAAGGATCCAGGTACTGTCGAGAGAAGGAAGCCCTGGTCACAAAGGGGAATGCAAAAAGAGAACATTTCCCCAAAGCCATTGGCTGGGAAAATGAGAGGGGCTGATCTTTTTTCTTTTTTTTTAAATTTTTGCAACCAGTGGAGCTTAAGAGTGGAGTTTTAAAGGCCAATGTGCTTGACTGGGATAGAGCCCTGAGGGCACTGCCCTGCTCCTGGAGAGATGTTAAGCAAGCCATTTTGGAGCTGTCAGCATGGAAAAAGTGATCTGAAGAGCAACTGGGGTAGACAGCAAGAGATTATTTGCTGTTTTTGAAGGACATCACTGAAAGGTGGCTTTCATAAAGACACCTTGAGGGGACAAAGGAGATGGCAAACACCATTTCCGTCCCTGCACCCCTCAGCATAACCATAGAGCTGCTTCCTAAGGGCAGCTCATCCCAGATACTGACTGCCTAGCCTGCTTGCACCAAGTCCCACATACCTGCACTCTGTTGCAACAGCCCTTCTTGGTCAAACCACCCTCAGATCCAGTGCAGCGAGACCCTCCCGAAAAGACCTGGGCAGCCACCGCCCACACCATATCCCTAAGGCCTGGAGTTTTAGAAGTCAGCAGCCCCCGCTGTGAAAGAGCCCAGACACCACTGTGTTGCTCCTGAAGAGAAGACTGGCAAACAACATGAAGGTGGACAGCATGTAAACAGCAATCTGAAAAATGCCTATGACACACAATGGTGAGATTATCTGTTCTTCTTGGATTGCTTCCTGGGGAGCAAAGAGCAGGGACACCCCTCTTTGGAGACAAAGGAGCTGGTGCCATTCCCCGCCCCCAACCCAGCATAAACACAGAGCCACCAACCTGCCATAAATAACATCGAGCTAACACTGACTACCTAACCTGCTTATGCTGAATCCCAAAGTCATGCCTTCTGCTGATACCTTCCTTCGCAGTGAAGTTTGTCTCATTCCAAATGCAGTGGGCCCCTTCCTCAGAGGACCAGTGGAAGCCCCCACCCCCACCAGAGCTCCCAACCAAAGAATTTGGCAAGCCTTCAGTTCTAGTAGAAGTAGTACCAGCTCTCATTTAATAAGCTGACCAGAGCCCAACTAGGTAAACCTCGACACACTCTGGCCAAGGTCCAAACACTGCCCACTGCAGACAAGGAGAACCTCTGCAGATGACTGGCCTAAAGGATAGAGCAGCCAAAACATAGCAGAGAGTCCCTGAAGCACCAGCCCCAGACACTACATGACCTTTTCTTCATATAGCCATTACTCTCAGGATCAGGAAACAGAACAGGCTATTCTAACAAAGAGAAGACAGATACTTAAAACGCCAAGGCAGAGGAATTCATCCCAAATGAAACAAGATAAGGTATGGCCACATATATAAGCAAGAGAGATATAAGTAACTATGCATGATAGAGAATTTAAAGCAACAATTTAAGGATACTAAATGGGCTTGAGAAAGAATGGAAAACTTCAGGGAGGCCCTTACCTCAACGATAAGATGGTGAAAAAAAAATCAGAAATGAAAAATGTAATAACTAAGATTTGAAACAGACTGGATGAAATGAAGGGTAGCAGAAGCAAATGAATGAACAAGTGATATAGAATGTAAAATATTGGGAAAAAATGAAGCTGAACAAAAGAGAGAAAGATTATGGAACCTGAGAACAGACTGAGGGAACTCAGTTACTCCATCAAATATAGTAACATTTGTATTCAAGGAATCACAGAAGAAGAAAAGGGGGAAAGGGGACAGAAAATTTAAGGAAGAATAGCTGAAAACTTACTTGATCTAGCAAAGGAAACAGACGTCTAGATCTAGGAGACACAGAGAACTCCCATCAAAATCAACAGAACCAAGACAAATTGTGTTTAAATTTCCAAAATGCAGTGATGAATAAAACAAAATCCTGAAACCAGCAAGACAAAAGTCCCCAGCATACAAGGGAAGACCCATACGGCCAGCTGCAGATCTCTTAACAGAAACTTGGCAAGCCAGAAGGGGATGGGGTGATATATTCAACGTGCTGAATGGGAAAAATCTGCAGCCAAGAATACTCTATCCAGCAAGGCTATCGTTCAGAATAAAAGGAGAAATACAGTTTTTCAGACACACAAAAACTACAAGAGTTCATGACCACTAAACTAGCCCTGCAAGAAATACTAAAGGAGACTCTCCGAGTAGAAAGAACAAAAGTTACAAAAACAAGAAACAGAGAAAATCTCCCGAATTGATGACAGAACAAGTAATAAAATGGCACTAAATACATATCTATCAATAATTACTCTCCATGTAACTGGACTAAACACTCCAATCAAAAGACACAGGTGTCGGAATAGATGACAAGACTCATGTATATGCTGCCTACAAGAGACTCATTTTAGACCTAAAGACACTTAAAGATTGAAGTTGAGTGATGGAGAAATATTTATCATGCTAAGGGACATCAAAAGAAAGCTGTGGTAGCAATACTTACATCAAACTAGATTTTAAACCAAAAACTGGGGAGGAAGGGCAAGATGGCAGAGAAGTAGGGAGCTATGTAATCTTTGCCCGCCGACATCTATCAAACTGAGAAGGACTGAAGCAACAATATTCTGATCTGCAAGAGTGGGAGGAAAACACACAGACTCCAGAAAGAAGACGACCTCAAAGATGCCTGAGTGAGTGAATGAGAACTGGGGAAATTAAAAAACAGGCTGGGCCCTAGGTGAGGAGGGATGGGAACCCCAGTCCCACACAGGGAGAGTGCGCAGAGCCCCAGAGAGACAAGAAGAAGAGAAAGAGAGACTGAAAACAATTATCGAACTGACTCTAGAGAAGAGATAAAAAACTTGGCCAGGGATGGAGAGAGATACTGTTACCCTACATATAACCGCTGGGCATAGGGAGAGAAATCCGTCCCATCTAGCTGGCGAATTCTTCCCTGGGTTGGGCAGGAGGTGCCGATTCCAGATGGCACCAGGAGAAATAGCCTCCTTACCTTATGCGATCCTGGCTGGGAAGCTGGCCACCAGAGCGAGTACATCTCATCTCCGGTGGTAGCATTAAAGTGCATGAACTAGGATTTGGAAACAAGGCAGGGCTTGGAAAATACAACTTGGCCCGCCCGTGGCACAGGGAGATTGGACTAAAAAGAGTGGCTTGCAGAGCTTGGGGCACTGCCATTCTTCTCCCCACAACCACCAAGATAGGGCCTTGGAAAGCAGTCCCCCAAGACCTACCTATACCAAGCTGCGCCCATCCGCTCAGGAGACCTGCCTTTTTCTTTTTTACCATCCAGATACATTTTCTCTTAGCTCATTCTTATCTCTCTCCTCAGCTGGTTATACATTTTTAGACTATCCATTGTCTTTTGTTGATTCTGTCTCACCCTTTTTTCTTTTTCTCTTCCTTTCCTTTCTTTTCCCTTTTGATTTGCTTGCTTCTTTGATTTCTGTGGGGTTGCATGCTTTTGTTCCCTCTGTGTTTACCTGTCTGCTTTCCTCTTCAAGGCTACTTCAAGAAACAAGCCAAAGTACCCATGGTGGAGAATCACAAATATCACTGAGTAGGGAAATAAAATAACCAAAGGCACAACAAGAGGAACCAAGAGACACCATTAAAAGAACACTTCCTGAACGGACAGGCCCTGGAAAGTCAGTGAGCCTCCGTTAATATAGCAATACGAACAGGTGCAGAGTGCATAATGAGCTTTTAAAATTGACAAGAGGAAGAAATTGCTGCAATTGAGATCTAGGAGGCTATTTCCTGCTTTTTCCTCAAGGGTTTGTATGGTTTCCTGTCTCACATTCAGATCCTTTATCCATTTTGAGTTTATTTTTGTGAATGGTGTCAGAAAGTGGTCTAATTTCATTTTTCTACATATTGCTGTCCAGCTCTCCCAACACCACCTGTTGAAGAGGCTGTCTTTTTTC
>NC_043717.1:28584203-28590670 GCF_006229205.1 Suricata suricatta
CATGGAAAGAGCCTAAATGTCTATCACCTGATGAATGGATCAAGAAGATGTGGTATATATACACAATGGAGTACTATATGGCAATGAGAAAGAATGACATATGGCCATTTGTAGGAAAGTGGATGGACCTTGAGGGTGTCATGCTAAGCGAAATAAGTCAGGCAGAGAAGGATAGATACCATATGTTTGCACTCATAGGTCTAACAGGAGAGACCTGGCAGGGGACCATGGGGAGAGGAAGGGGGAAAGAGAGCGGGGAAGAGTGAGGGACACAGACCAAGGGAGACTACTGAATACTGGAGATGAACCATGGACTGAAAGGGGAGGGGGAGGGGGGGAAAGGGTGATGGTCATGGTGGGGGGCACTTTTGGGGAGAAGCACTGGGTGTTATATGGAAACTAATTTGACAATAAACTATTATTTAAAAAAATAAAAAAATAAATAAAACTGACAAGAGACAGAAAGCTAGCCAAAATGACCAAACAGAAGAACTCCCCTCTAAAGAAATTCCAGAAAGAAGTCACAGCCACAGAACTGCTGAAAACACATTTAAGCAACATAGCTGAACAAGAATTAAAAACAATTATCATAAAATTAATCGCCGGACTTGGAAAAAATATCAGAGAAGCTACTGATAACAAAGACTAGAGACCTTCAAAATAGCTGATGAGTTGAAAAAGGCTATAAATGAAGTGCATAATAAATTAGAGGTGGCCACAGCACAGATTGAAGAGGCAGAGAGGAGAATAGGTGAATTAGAAGACACAGTTATAGCAAAAGAGGAAGCTAAGAAAAAGAGATTGATAAAGGAGCACAAAAGCAGAATTCAAGACCTGAGTGATAGGATCAAATGGAACAATATCCGTATCATAGGAATTCCTGAAGAAGAGGAAAGAGAAAACAAAGAGGTGCAAAGAACCCCCTTAAGATGTAACTTAAATCAACCTTTAGCACAACATATAATAGTGAAACTGGAAAAATATAAAGATAAAGAGAGAATTATGAAAGCAGCTAGGGATAAAAGGGCCATAAAAACAAAGGGAAACCAATCAGAGTGGTTACAGACCTATCTAACAAAACTTGGCAGGCCAGAAAGGAATGGCAGGAAATCTTCAACCTGATGAACAGAAAAAATATACAGCCAAGAATCCTTTATCCAGTGAGACTATCATTCAATATAGGAGAGAGAAAGGTGTTACCAAATAAACAAAAGTTGAGAGAATTCATGACCACCAAACGAGCCCTACAAGAATCCTAAGAGGGACTCTAGGAGGGAAATGTTGCAAAGAATACAAGGTACCAGAGACACCACTACAAACATGAACTCTACAGAGAACACAATGACTCTAAATGCACATTTCTCAATAATAACACTGAATGTAAATGGACTGAATGCTCCAACCAAACGACACAGGGTAGCAGAATGGATAAAAAAACAAAACCCACCTATTTGTTGTCTACAAGAGACTCATATTCGACTGGAAGACACCTTCAGGTTGAAAGTAAAGGGATGGAGAAATATCTTTCATGAGACTGGAAGCCAAAAGAAAGCTGGAGTAGCCATACTAATATCAGACAAACTGGACTTTAAAGTAAAGGCAGTAACAAAAGATGAAGAAAGACATTATATAATAATTACAGGGTCTCTCCATCAGGAAGAGCTAACAATTACAAACATCTACATGCCAAATTCAGGAGCACCCAAATACATAAAACAATCACAGACAGAAACAATCTTATTGATAAGAATGTGCTAATTGCAGGGGACTTTAATACTCCACTGACAGCAATGGATAGATCAGACAGAAAATCTCTAAAGAAACAACGGAACTGAATGACACATTGGAACAGATGGAATTAATATATTTAGATCTCTGCATCCTGAAGCTAGGAAATTCACCTTCTTGAGTGCCCGTGGCACATTCTCCAAGATAGATCACATACTGGGTCATAAAGCACCCCTCCATAAATATAAGCAAACTGAGATTATACCTTGCACACTTTCAGATCACAATGCTATGAAACTTGAGATTAATCACAGGAAAAAGTCTGGAAAACCTGAAAAAATGTGGAGGTTAAAAACCACCCTACTAAAGAATGATTGGGCCAACCAAGCAATTAGAGAAGAAATTAAAAATATATGGAAACAAATTAAAATGAAAATACAACAATCCAAGCTCACTGGGATGTAGCAAAGGCAGTCCTAAGAGGAAAGTATATTGCAATCCAGGCCTATTTCAGGAAACTAGAAAAAGCGCAAATACAAAATCTAACAGAGCACCCTAAGGAACTAGAAGGGGAGTACCAAGAGAACCCCAAACCCAGAAGAAGATAAATAATAAAAATCAGGGCAGAAATAAACAACATAGTATATAAAAAAAAATTGAACAGATCAATGAAACCAAGAGTTGGTTTTTTGAAAGAATAAAATTGATAAACCTCTAGCCAGGCTCTTAAGAAGAAAAAAGAGAGAACACCCAAATAGACAAAATAATGAATGAAAATTGATCTATTAAAACAGATCCTCGCAAATACAAGCAATCATCAGATTACTGTTAAAAATTATATGCCAACAAACTGGACAAATTCCTAAACATACATGCACTACCAAAATTCAAATGGAAAATAGAAAATTAGAACAGACTCACAACCAGTGAAGATATCGAATCAGTTACCAAAAATCTCCCAATGAAGAAGAGCCTGGGGCCAGATGGCTTCCCAGGGGAATTCTACCAGACATTTAAAGTAGAGTTAATACCAATTCTTTGCAAGCTTTTTCAAAAAACAAAAATGGAAGGAAAACTTCCAAATTTATTCTACAAAACCAGCATCACTTTGATTCCCAAACCAGAGTCCCAACAAAAAAAGAGAACTACAGGCCAATATCCTTAATGAATACAGATGCAAAAATACTCAACAAGATACTAGCAAATCGAATTTGACAGCATATAAAAACAATTATCCACCATGATCAACTGGGATTCATCCAGGGGTTACAGGGCTGGTTCAATATTTGCAAATCCATCAGTGTGATACATCACGTTAACAAAAGCAAAGATAAAAACTATATGATCCTGTTGATAGATGCAGAAAAAGCATTTCACAAAATACAGCATCCTTTCATAATTAAAACCCTCAAGATAGTCGGGATAGAAGTAACTTACTTAAATATTATAAAAGCAATTTATGAAAAGCCCACACCTAATATTATCCTCAATGGGGAAAATCTGAGAGCATTCCCCCTGAGATCAGGAGCACGACATGGATGTCCACTCTCACCACCGTTGTTTAACATAGTGCAGGAAGTCCTAGCATCAGCAATCAGACAACAAAAGGAATTGACAAAGATGAAGTCAATCTTTCACATTTCGCAGATGACATGATACGCTACATGGAAAACCCTATCGACTCCACCAGAAGCCTTCTAGAACTGATCCATGAATTCAGCAAAGTTACAGGGTACAAACACAGTGTACAGAAATTGGTTGCATTCTTATACACCAAAAAAGAAGCAACAGAAAGAGAAATCAAGAAACTGATCCCATTCACAATTGCACAAAAAACCATAAAACACCTAGGAACAAATGTAACCAAAGATGTAAAAGACCTGTATGATTAAAACTATAGAAATCTTATGAAGGAAAATGAAGAAGGCACCAAGAAATGGAAAAACGCTCCATGCTCATAGATCGGAAGAATAAACATTGTTAAAATGTCAATACTACCTAAAATAATCTACACACTCAATGCAATCCCAATCAAAACTACACCAGCATTCTTCTCAAAGCTAGAACAAACTATCCTATAATTCATATGGAACCACAAAAAACCCCTAATAGCCAAAGTAATATTAAAGAAGAAAACCAAAACGGGAGGCATCAAAATCCCAGACACTAGTCTCTACTACAAAGCTGTCATCATCAAGACAGTATGGTATTGGCCCAAAAACAGACACATAGACCAATGGAATAGAATAGAGAACGTAGAAATGGACCCACAACTGTATGGTTAATTAATCTTTGACAAAGCAGGGAAGAGTATCCAATGGAAAAAAGACAGCCTCTTTAACAGGTGGTGCTGGGAGAACTGGACAGCAACATGCAGAAGAATGAAACTAGACCACTTTCTTACACCATACACAAAAATAAACTCACAATGAATGAAGGACCTGAATGTGAGGCAGGAAACCATCCAAACCCTAGAGGAGAAAGCAAGAAACAACCTCCTCGACCTCAACCGCAGCAATAGCATATTCGTCACATCCCAAAAGGCAAGGGAATCAAGAACCAAAATAAACTACTGGGACTTCATCAAGATAAAAACCTTCTGCACTGCAATGGAAACAATGGAAAAACTAATAGGAAACCGACAGGATGGGAAAAGATGGTTGCAAATGGCATATTGGATAAAGGGCGAGTATCCAGAATCTACAAGGAACTCACCAAACTCCACACCTGAAAGCCAAATAATCCAGTGAAGAAATGGGCAGAAGACAGGAAGAGACACTTCACCAAAGAGGACATCCAGATGGCCTACAGGCATATGAAACGATGCTCACTGTCACTCATCATCAGGGAAATCAAATCATCCAAATCAAAACCATACTGAGATACCGCTTCACGCCAGTCAGAGTCGCTAAAATGAACAAATCAAGAGAATAGAGATGCTGGCGAGGATGTGGAGAAACAGGCACCCTCCTACACTGTTGGTGGGAATGTAAACTGGTACAGCCACTCTGGGAAACAGTGTAGAGTTTTCTCAGAAAATTAACAATAGAACTCCCCTATGACCCAGCAATAGCGCTGCTAGGGATTTACCCAAGGGATACAGAAGTGCTGGTACATAGGGGCACGTGTACCCCAATATTCATAGCGGCACTTTCAACAATAGCCAAATCATAGAAAGAGCCTAAATGTCCATCACCTGATGAATGGATCAAGAAGATGTGGTTTATATATACAATGGAGTGTTACATGGCAATGAGAAAGAATGAAATCTGGCCATTTGTAGCAAAATGGATGGACCTCGAGGGTGTCATGCTAAGTGAAATAAGTCAGGCAGAGAATGACAGATATCATATGTTTTCCCTCATATGTGGATCTTGAGAAGCTTTAGAGAAGTCCATGGGGAAGGTGAAGTGGTAAAAAAAAGAGAGAGGGAGGCAAACCATAAGAGATTCTTATTAACTTTTTTAAATGTTTTTTTAATTTATTTTTGAGAGTCAGAGAGAGATAGCCTGAGCAGGGGAGGGTCAGAGAGAGAGGGAGTTACAGAATCTGAATCAGGCTCCAGGCTCAGAGCTGTCAGCACAGAGCCAGATGCGGGGCTTGAACCCATGAACTGTGAGATCATGACCTGAGCCGAAGCTGGATGCTTAACCAACTGAGCCACCCAGGCGTCCCCATAAGAGACTCTTAAATACAGAAAACAAACTGAGGGTGGATGGGGGAGGGGGAGAAGGGAAAGTGGGTGATGGGCATTGAGGAGAGCACTTATTGGGATGAGTGCTGGGTGGTGTATGGAAACCAGCTTGACAATAAACTATAAAAAATAAATAAATAAACCAAAGACTGTAAGAAGAGAAAGGGGACTATCCAGTAAGAAGATCTAACAATTGTGAATATTAAGGTCCCCAATATGGAACATCCAAATATACAAAACAATAACAAACATAAAGGAACTCATTGGTAATAATACAATAGTAGTAGGAGACTTTAACATCACATTTAACATCAATGGACAAATCATGTAAGTAGAAAATTCACAAGGAAGGGGCACCTGAATGGCTCAGTCAGTTGAGTGTCCAACTCTTGGTTTCAGCTCAGGTCATGACTGCATGGTTCCTGATTTCAAGCCCCATATCAGTGCAGAGCCTGCTTGGTTTGTTCTCACTCTCTCCCTCTCCCACTCATGTGTATGTATGAATGTGCTCTCTCACAAAATAAAGAAACATTTTAAATCAAAGGAAATCATCAAGGAAACAATGGCTTTGAATGACACACTGGACCAGATGGACTTAACAAATATATTCAGAACATTCCCTGTTAAAGCAGTAGAATACATATTCGTTTCAAGTGCATATGGGACATTCTCAAGAATAGATCACATACTAGGTCACAAATCAGGCCTCAACAAATATAAAAAGACTGAGATCATACCATGCATATTTCCTGAACATAATGCTATGAAACTTGAAATCTACCAGAAGAAAAAATTTGCAAAGGCCACAAATACATGGAGGTCAAACAACATGTTACTAAAGAAAGAACATATCAACCAGGAAATCAAAGAAGAAATTTAAAAATACATGGAAACATATGAAAATGAAAACACAGTGGTCCAAAACCTTTGGGATGCAGCAAAAGTAGTCCAAAGAGACAAGTATATAGCAGTACAGGTCTAGTTCAAGAAGCAAGAAAAATCTCAAACAACCTAACCTTACACCTGAAGGAACTAGAAAAAAAAA
>NC_043717.1:28590770-28601664 GCF_006229205.1 Suricata suricatta
GACCCAAATAAATAAAATCACAAATGAGAGAGGAGAAATAACCAACACCACAGAAATATTTAAAAAATTATAATTTATGAAAAACGATATGCCAAAACATTGAACAACACTGAAGAAATGGAAAAATTTCTAGAAACATAAACTACAGTGCTGAAACAGCAGTAATTAGAAAACTTGAGGAGACCAATAATCAGGAAATAAATTGAATACATAATAAAAAAAATCTCCTCCCCTCTCCACACACAAATCTTCCAACAGACAAAACTCCAGGGCCCTGTGGCTTCCCAGGGGAATTCTACCAGATATTTAAAGAAGAGTTAATACCTATTCTTCTCAAAATATTCCAAAAAAGAGAATTGGAAGGAAAACTTCCAAATTGATTCCATGAAACCAGCATTACCCTGATACCAAAACTAGATAAAGACTCCACTAGTTTACATTGCCACCAACAGTGTAGGAAGGTGCCCATCTCTCCACACCCTCGCCAGCATCTGTAGCCTCTTGATTTGTTCATTTTAGCCACTCTGACTGGTATGAGGTGGTATCTCAGTGTGGTCTTGATTTGTGTTTCTCTGATGATGAGTGATGTTGAGCATCGTTTCATGTGCCTGTAGGCCATCTGGATGTCCTCTTTGGAGAAGTGTCTGTTTATGTCTTCTGCCCATTTCTTCACTGGATTATTTGGTTTTTGGGTATGGAGTTTGATGAGTTCCTTGTAGATTTTGGATACTAGCCCTTTATCTGATATGCACTGCTAGGGATTTAGTCAAGGGATACAGAAGTGCTGATGCATAGGAGCACATGTACCCCAATGTTCATAGCAGCAATGTCAACAATAGCCAAAACATGGAAAAAGCCTAAATGCCCATCACCTGACGAGTGGATCAAGAAGATGTGGTATATATACACAATGGAGTACTACATGGCAATGAGAAAGAATGAAGTCTGGCCATTTGTAGGAAAGTGGACGGACCTTGAGGGTGTCATGCTAAGCGAAATAAGTCAGGCAGAGAAGATTAGATACCATATGTTTGCACCCATAGGTCTAACAGGAGAAACCTAACAGGGGACCATGGGAAGGGGAAAGGAGTGGGGGAAAGAGTTGGGGAGAGGGAGTGAGGCAAATCATGAGAGACTTGAATGCTGAGAACAAACTGAGGGCTGAAGACAGAGGGGGTGATGGTTATAGAGAGGGGTGCTTGTAGGGAAGAGCACTGGGTGTTAAATGGAAACCAACTTGGTAATAAATTATTTAAGAAAAAAGAGTTGTCTAACATTCCTAAGTTCAAAAAGCCATGATGTGTCTTATGGAGAAAATACATGTATTAGATAAGCTTTGTTCTAGAATGAGTTATATAGTGTTATTGGCTATGAATTCAATGTTAATGAATCAACAACATATATTAAATAAGTTATCTTTTCTAGATTTTTTTCATGTTCCTGAAATATACGGTTCTTTCAAAAGAATAAGTGAGTACAAGTATAGTGCTTATCTTTACTGCAAGTCTGTACAAAACTAAGAGAAATTTAGTCATGCCACTTAATTCTACCAGTGGGAACAATTTTTGATTTATACCTCACTATTTATTACTTAGCCAATATTACTTATGTTCATTTATTTCAAAATACTTATAATTCACAAACCATGTGGTTTATGTTTATTCGTAAGTGTTGACATTGCTTTCCTGTAAGGGCTTTCATAGTTCATTTGGGGAGTTTGAGAATCTCACTGATTTGTGGGAAAGAGTTATATCTGTATCTCTCCATCCACATATGTCTATGTATTCATATGTATTGTCTATGTATTTTTCTCTCTCTACATTACGTGAGTGAGATTAATTTCATTTTATGAAACCACCTATGACAATAGATTACTTATAAATATATATTAATATATAATAAAATTCAGCATATTCACACAATATATGTCTACACTGAGTTTCTTTAAAATTTTTTTAATGTTTATTTATTTTGAAGGGGGTGGTGTATAGAGGATTCAAAGTGGGCTTTGTCCTGATGGCAGAGAGCCTGATGTGGGGCTCGAACTCAACAAGTGCAAGATCATGACCTAAACCAAAGTAGGATGCTTAACCAACCGACCCACCCAGGTGCCCCTACACTGTGTTTCTTTTCATGATCTATATTCCAACTAAACAGGTAACTAGTAACATACTAGTCAGGAGTATCTCATTTCTCTCAGCCTGTCTCCTCTACCATCACTGGTATTTTAATCTATCTGGGTCCCATACCTAAAAAACAACAAAACAAAACCCATGTTATGGTATTCAAAATGATTAACTCTTTTTATAAAGAAAAAATTTAATTGACAAAAATCTAAAACTCTTGCATAGGCCTAAATTTAGAATTTTAATGTGCACACTATTAAAAACTGGACTCATGCAGGTCTTGCTATATATTCCCATTTGTTACCACAGGGAGCTTTAAAATACAGAACCTGAGAAAGCTGTGTTTCCCCTGATACGTTAGCGTTCTGAAAATTGCCTAATGCAGTTGCCTGTTAATAGACTTTTTTCTGGGGTGCCTAGGTGGCTTAGTTGGTTAAGTGACGTACTCTTAATGACCACTCAGATCAGGATCTCACAGTTCATGAGTTCAAGCTCTGTGTCAGGCTCCGTGCTGACAGGGCAGAGGCTGCTCTCTGCCCCTCTCTCTGCCCCTCCCAAGCTCTTGCTCACTCTCTTTCTCTAAAAATAAATTTAAAAAAAGCTTTTTCCTTTATCTGCTTGGACTTAAAATGACAAAACCTTCCAGGCTGATACCTATCTCAAAAAGTTGTCCTTAGGGCACCTGGGTGGCTCAGTCAGCTGAGCATCCAGCTCGGTTCAGGTCATGATCTCACCACTCGTGGGTTCAAGCCCTGTGTCAGGCTCTGTCCTGACATATCAGAGCCTGGAGCCTGCTTGGGATTCTGTGTCTCCCTCTCTCTCTGCCTCTCCCCTGTTCATCCATTAGTACGCTCGCTCCGTTGCGCACAGTGTCTGTCTGTCTATCTCTCTCTCTCTCAAAAATAAACATCAAAACGTCCTGAACTTTCCCACGTCAGTATTCTAATGTTAATTTCTCTATCATAATGTCATATGTCCCATTAGGGGTGCACCACTGGGGGACTGTGATGTTTACTTGTGGTGAGTCATTCTCTGTGCTTTATTTAAATGTTTAAGTATCTGTCACTTCCATGAAACCATGAGTTTCTCAAGAGTCAGGGTCATATCCTGTTTGTGTCCTTAAAACTTAGTATCATGATGCAGAACAGATACCAAGTTGTTTGAAAGAATTAATACAAAAGGCCAATAAGCATGAGGAAAGAACCTGAGTTCCCAAGGCCACTACCAAATTCTATAACTTAGAGCAGGTCACTGGTAAATTCTGTGCTCCACTCCCTCAACTATAGAAAGGAGGCTGACCTACTAGGTAGTACCAGTATCCTATTGTTTTGATAATCTCCTACAATATTGGGCTCTTCACATGTTCAGTCAATACTTCTTGATAGATACATTGTTACTTTGGCCTTTAAGTTTCTCCTGGTTAGGCATCACCATTGCCTACACTTTATCCTTGATTGATACTGTATTTACAGTCACCCATGAGCAGGATGTCATTCAGAAGCAGAATGGGCTACTACATTCTGACTTCTTTTTTTATGTGTATTTGTGTGAAAGAATATGTATTACTAGAACTTTTTAAAATTGTACTTGTGTTCTTTGGCATTTTTCTTTGAGAACTGTCCCAGAGATATTTTCTTTCAGAAAAAATAATTTTCCCAATGCCTTAGACTCTAATTCACAAGATACCTGAGGACAAAAATTAATATATTTAGCTTTTGTGTGGTATGAGGGCAATGAGTGAGCTATATGAAATGAACTCACTTTACACATGCAAGAAATTAGAGCTGTCGCTCATACAAATCAAGAGATGTGTATTAAATATAGAATGTTCAGTGTTGTATAAGAGAGGAGATTTCACAAGTTAACTGCCAGAGTTTCTTTAAAAAAAACATTTTTGATTCAATTTATTTGAACAAAAACAAAAAGCAGTTCACCCATTTCTCCCACCAAGCACCACTAGTCTCTGGCAACCATCATTCTGTTCTTTGTATCAATGAGCTTCGTTTTGTTTGTTTGTTTTAGATTTCACATATAAGACAGATCATTTGGTATTTGCCTTTCTCTGACTTATTTCACTGAGCATAATGACCTTCAGGTCCATCCATGTTGTACCAAATGGCAAGATTTCATTCTTTTTAATGGCTGAGTGATATTCCATTGTATATATACACCACAATTTCTTTATCCATTCATTGATAGATAGACACTTTAGTTGTTTTATTTTCTGACTTCTTGAGATGACAATTGCTGGTTACATTCTTCAGCTCATAGGGACAAGCAGATTAAGGTAGTCCTACTTTCATAATGTGTATATGTAGCCATGGCAGATGTAAAATTGAGTTCAGAAATCCTAAGAGGGCTTAGAAAGAATTGCATACGATGCACTAGTATTAAAAGGAAGCTTCACATAAAAGATCTAGTTAAGAAGAATAATTGCTCCCACTTCTTATTCTGCCTGGATGATATTCACAAAGCATTCTATCATCAATTGACAAACTCACTGGAGGTAACAAAATTGCCCAATTAACCAGAAGTATTTGTGTCAAACAATAGCTTTTCCAAATAAGCCACCCTAAGTAGGTAATTTTCCCTGTCTAATTCTTTGAACATAATGTTTGAAATATTCAAATGTAACAACATTTCTGTCTCATGATTATGCGCACTTTAGTAAAAAAAAGGACCAACAACTCTTTTCAATGGTACCCGTGCCTATTTTGATGAAATATCATGGAGAAAACATCTTGCTTGATAAAGTAGATACTCTTCTCTAGAGACCTTCCTACACCATTTGTAGTTTTATAAAGTTTAATTATACTTTCCTTCTAAGCCTAACTATATTAAACTTAGTGTCAGGTATTTTTCCATAATTAACTCCATATTTTATGATTTATAGATTCAGCTTGAGAAATAGACTGGGAATTCTCAATTCAGTATATTTCAGTATGTTTATCTCAACTTAGCATATAGATATTTTTATTACATGTTTAAAAAATTGCAAATAAAAATTTATAAGTCCTTGTGAGCAGGAAGTCTACAGTTTGTTTTTGTGGCTGATGCGTAAATAATATAAAATCTTGGAGTTGTTTTACTACTTATGGTACTTTGCAGAGTATACAATTCCACTGTAGGTGTTCCTGTAATTTCCTCCCATTCCTATACCCCATCCTTAATCTTGCCACAGCACACAGCGTAGTATATTGGTATCAGTCAGCTAATGTTACAGTTACTCCATTTTGCCTAACAAATCACTCCAAACTCAGTGGCTTAAAACGGTAAGTGTATTGATCCTGCAAGCTTATTTTTATATCAGCTGTGGTTTACATACCATCATCCAGAGTTGCTAGGTTCTGTTTCAGGCTGCAGGTAGACTGAGCTTAACTGCAAGCAATGGGTTAGAATGAGGTCTGCTTCCCTTGACGAGTAACCTCTGTCGATAACTGTGAAGGGTCAGAGATTTTTATCCTACTTATAAGCTAACAAGCTACTTGCCACAGTTACACAGATGCTGTTGGAAGACTTGAGATACTCTGATCAGTGACAGGTCTTTAGTATTTAATATTAATGCTCTTATTGTTTTTTTAATTGTTCATAGCACAGCAGACAGCATGAGATTTAGGTTTTCTTTGGTTTCCCCTACCCCCTCAACTCCACAGGGGTAATGTGGAGGCAGGCCCAGTAGGATGCTATGTATCTATGGGGTATGTGTCACTGTTGAGGAGCTCTGAGTATTTTAACCCGGTATTTTTAAAAGGAGGGTCCTAGCAAATCTGTGCAACCATCACCCCAAAAGGAGAGGGAGATGCAATATCTAACTTCCAGAGCTGTTTGCTCTACAAACATGCAGGCAAAGATAGTCCAGAACAAAGCTGTTAATGCCTTTTGCTCAGAAGATAAGCAGAAATGCAGATCTATCAAAAATTGTTTCCAGACATCCTCCTTGGACCAATGGCCACACAGGGCACATCCTTCGCATGCTGGATGGCCAGGGCACATCTGCTAACATTACATTGGGTAAAGTAAGTCACACCACGAAGCCCAGAGTCAGTGTGGCAGGGCAGTATATCCCACCCCAAGTGAAAGAGAAAAGTGAATATTTGCTGAACAATAACCCAATGTGTCACTCATACAATATTGAAATTATTTAACTTCTCCTTCAAACTAATGCTAGTTTGTCACCACTGCATTTTCTACACACTGCCAAATTATTTCAGTCTGTGATCAATTTATTTTGTTTTTGCTTAGTGAATGAATGTCCTAATCAGAATATGTGATAATAATTAATGTGGTTTCAGAGGCTTTCATCTGTCTACCTTAAAAATAGGAAAATGAAATAAATACATTATATATATCATTACTCCAGTTGGACATTACAAGAGCACAATCTGTAGGACTTTCACTTTCCTGGTCCCAAGGGTGCCATGTGCATGCCAGGTTACTCAGCCTTTATGCACCTAAATTATTTTATCAGCAAAAGAGGGCAAAATGTGGTACCTATCTCATAGAGTGGTTATAAGCATCAGTTAACATATGAAAAGCACTTAGAAAAGGTCTGACATATATCATGTTCTATATATGTTGTGCATCATGATTACTAGGCATCTACTTAGAAAATTTACATATGTAATTCTGATCCTAACAATTATTTTGAGATTGGTATTATCACTATTTTACATATAAAGTCATCAACTACTAAATGTTTAGTAACAAATTAAAATTTATGTCTCCTTCTATTACCAAGAAACTATTATTTCATCTAAGCTAGAACTGTCATATCTGAACTGGATAGATGTTCATGGGTGAATTGTGAATATTTATAAATGGGAGCTAAGTAGATTTGCAGTATTTGTCCTTCTACCTCAGATTTTTAAATATTCGTAGAAAATTATGGGATTCCTTTCCCTCTAAAGGGAGAATATGCTAGTGATAATGAACGTAATAATGATAACAATAATACTGTGACGTTTAAAGTAACCAAAAACAACCTCAATGTTTTTGTAATTTTAATATGAATCTTTTTATGTTAGTGAATATATACATATGTATTTACCATATCTGCTCTATTTAATGTATACATACTTTTTTCTATAATTTGCAGTATCCTTTAAAGTTTTCAAAATACTTTAACATGGATTCTAATTTTGACAGTAAGGTAATCATCAAAAATAGTTGTTTGTTTTTCAATACACTGAACCCATTGTAGTGGTTTTCAAAATGTATGTGCAGACATATTCCTTGTTATTGCAAATGCCTATAAAATGCCAAGTAAAGGCCGTTGAGTATGGGCTACTACTGAAAGACTCTTAGTTTTAAAATTGGTCTTATTTTTTTGCCTACTTACCAAGTGAATAGAGCATAACTCTCCCCCTAAGATCTCTGTGCTCTTTCTGTTGACCTTAATGAATCTTGACTTCCTACTACACCTCTTTCATGCATCTTTTTAAATGTTAATCCTTATTTTATTAGGGCCATTTATGTATCTATCCCTCACCCAGTTAATTAGTACTCTTGAGTCAGATTATGGAGGTGAGTGTTTAGGAGCCTATGCATGCTTCACTGGAGCAGAGCATGTGGTTTGGCCCAGCTTGGGGGATACTCAAAGTTTTAATAATGTTCTGCCATCTGGCATGTAATACCCTCTCCATCAGTGCTGGAACAAAGTCAGATTTCCTAGGTTATCTCTTCAGAAGATGACCATGGATGTATATATCACCATGTGCTTTTTCGGTGGGTTGAGCTGAGGTTGTCTTCTGTGCAGATGTGCAGGGAAAGTGGCACAGCAATGGAAGTTATTTTAAAACACCTTTGCTTTTTAAAGTTATTCATATGTATATGGTGAGATCACTCATGATGTTACCATTCAGAAATGATCATAGTTAACATTTTAGGGTTTATTCTGTAGACTTTTAGCTATGTGTTTATACACAAATAGTTAGGCATGGATATATGGATATAAATACATGTGCACATACATAGACGTGGATATAGATCGATATAGATTCTGTTTGAAAATGGCATAATATATATGCACTCTGTTTAATATGCACATTTTATATGTAATAATATGGGATTCTTTCTACATCATCTTTTGAAATGGCTGTGTAGTGTTCTCTTATATGAATATAGCATAATTTATTTACCCAAATAGCTTAAAAGTCGGTTATGAAAATGGAACTTTCAAGTTTCAATGATTTAACTCAATAAAACTTTATTCGTTGCTCTCGTTTCTGGTTAATGGACGTCTTTTAACTTGGTGACTTGTGTCACTGTTCTCCTTCAGGGTCTTTTGGTTGCTGCATTCAGCTAAAGGTTGGGAAAAGAGCTTGAGATCTCCCCTTTGGGAGATTTTTATGGATCAGGCCTAGAAATAGCATTCATCTCCTTCTTATGGTGAAAACTCCTTCACAATGGAAGATCAAATCTGTAACACACAGCTGGCCATTTCTACCACTAGGTATATATTCTTTACTAAAACACCACTATGAAAAAAATTTTTAGTATACTGTGTTATTTTATACTGTCCTTTTATTTAACATAGTTTGCTTAATATATTGCTGATTTGTAAATTGTGACCATTATGTCTCTTTTATATTATGCTTTTTATCAATAAAAATAATCCCATTTGATTTTTATGTAAATATAACTTTATCTGATACTAATTTTAGCATATTTTCTCAATATTTTTTCCATCAAATTTACTTTTTATATTTTCAATTATAATGGAAGGGTTTATGATCAAACAATAAACCTGTATATATTACAAATTATCTCTCTCCCTGATTCTTTGTCACTTATATATCAAAGACAGTCAATATTCATAATTTACTCTAGTTCCTAGTATAATTTTTCTATTTTTAAGTATATAAATAAATTTTTCTTTATGAAAATTATGTCATTATACCCCACTTAGTAGCATACAAATTCTTTTCTTCACTAACTATAAAATTAATAACATCTCTACCACAAATCTGTAGGCCTACTTCATTCATCTAAACAATGACCACCAAGAGTTTATGACATTTCTTTTATCGTCAAATCAGCAAAAATATTTTAGAAGAGACCCTTTCTAAATCGTGCGAAATAATATCTGTTTTGTTTCCTTGCTTATTTGAGAGATGAAGTCGTTTGAGGGGGGTACGATTAATTTCCCTCTCCTGTTGTCCTTTCACCACTTTTCTTTTTTGTTGCAGATTTATACGTACTATTTATATCACCTGGATTTTGTTTTGTGCCTTGTGTTTTGCACATATCTCTTCCCATCTGTCACATGTCTTTAATGTTGTAGGGTTTTGATCACATAAACGTACATTTTGATGTGGCTGAATTTACAAATGTTGCCTTTTATGGCCTTTGCTTTTTCCATGCTTCTGGAAGGTTCTGATGTTAGTGTAGTTACATTTATCTTAATAAATTGTAATTGTTTTATGTTTAATAAATCCTTTCCCAGTCCTGAAGTCATGAAGTGATTTCACATTTTCCTAATAGTTTTTGGTTTTTTTTCTTCATATTTAGTTTATTCATCTATCTGGCATTTATGAAAGTCCAGTTGTCCTAGTGTGATTGATTAGACAGTCCATTCTTCTCCCTTGTATTTTCCAGTACATAACAAGTTCCCAGACATGCTTGGGATTCTTTCTGAACATCTTACTGTGTTTCATGGATTGTATGTTTCTCTTTGCCAGTAATACCTGCTTTGGTTAAGATTTGATAAGTAGTAAGGTAATGTCTACTTCCTTGTTCTCCTTCCTTACAACTATCTTGTCTATTGTTTGGAGTCTTCTACTTTCCATAATAATTTGTGAATCAATTTATTGTCCCACAGAAATAACTTGTTGGGATTGTTACTGGAATCATACCCAATATATAGATTTATTATTCAGAAGAATTAACACTTGAAAATTGTTTACCTTTGTTTTCTAATCTTGCTGAATACTTTTATCTGGTATAGTTCTGTTTTTCCTTCGGAATTCAGGGAAAGATGGAGTAGAGAAACACATTTGTCCTGAAACTAGGCTTCTAAAAATAGCCCACTGTCCTTCAATCACAGTTTTCTTTTTTTTTTTTTTTTTTTTGGTTCCAGGATAAAATATTCTATTAAAAAGCTTTGCCATCAGTTGTGGGTGTGAGTATGAATCATAAACAACTATGTTTCAACTATGTCCCATGCTGCCCACTCCTCCACTCCTCCTGCCACTTGGCCTCAGTGAAGTCTGATGTCACACAGGCAGCTTGAAAATTCTATAGAGATATAGCTACGAGTCATGTCTTTCCAGACCATGTCCTAGAATCCTGGTATTAAACAACAACAACAACAACAAAAACAACAACAACAACAACAGAGCTCTAGTACCTAGGATTTCACAGCTTCTCGTTTGGGGCAAATCACTGTAGCTCTAGAGCCTTTTTTTTATATGGCAAATATACGTCTGGGGTATATCAGTGATTAATCACTGATACTTTTTAAAAACACTTTGTATGACAATCCTAAGATACCAGGCAATGAGGAAAAAGAGACAAAACGGGAAACGTCTTATTTGGGGGAATAAGAGAGATTATGTTGTTTCTATTTAGAAAAAAACTGCACTGGATGGGGGTAAATGTGGGATGGGCAGGGTGCACAAAATGGAGGAACCGCACCACGCAGGGTTCGCTGTCCTGGTGAAAGGTGGGTACATGGCAAAGTGCAGAGAGTGATTTAGAAAGGAAAGACTGAACAGCAGCAAAGCAGGATTAGTCCCTTTTAATATCATTTACGAACCGTGCCCTCATCT
>NC_043717.1:28601764-28626166 GCF_006229205.1 Suricata suricatta
AAAATTTAATATAGTTAGGAAATCCATAAAATGGGACCAAGGTCCCGTAATAAATACATATGTAAACTATCTATGCCTGGCCTCTTAACACACCACTATAATTTAAATTTTAAATTTTAATGCTATTTAATGAATGTATCTTTAAGTCGGAGACCTTCCTTTCCTTATGGTGAAACCATTAGTAGAAAAAGAAACCTTAGAGAACAATAAACCAGAATGCTGTCAGGTCAGGAATCACGGAGGCTGTAACTTCAGATCTTCTGGAATGCTCAACATAATGTGTGACAGGCACAGGAGAGGCTCTGGGGTGACAGTGGTGGGGTGACAGTGGCAGAACTGCTCCTCTCTTCCAAGCCCATGTTCGTATGTCCATCCCTATGGGAATCTCCTTCACACCCAATTCCTCCTAAAGTTCCGTGTCTCTTTCTATTTGATTCCAGATTGGAGCATCTGTTACTCCTCAGCATAACCCATGGTACAAATCAACTATTCCTATTTTAAGCTATTGAGGTTTTGAGATTGTTTCTTTCAGGAGGTCAAAATTAGCTTATCCCAATGAATTCAGTCACCTTCCATGTACAAACGATGTATTAATGAAACTAGCATTTAAGATAGGGGAGGTTATATTGGAAATCTAATTGAAGCTATAGATTTATTCTAATGTTACTGTTTATTCCTCTCCCTGTCTTAGTAGAGTAAATTTAATGATCACACACATTACTTAGTTCAATCTGTCATAGGATATGGAAAGATTCTGATCTTCCCTCTAGGCCACTGCCCTGGATATCAAACAGAGTCCAAGTCTCTGTGAGGACTCTTCTAGTGTTACAGTCACTAGACTCATTCTGAGCATTCGGGTCACAAAATTTCTTGACAAAAGTGACACTGATTGGAAAACTTGCTCATAGCTGGAAATTGGGGCCAGAACTAGAAGCAAATGAACTCAATGATTCTGTATTATGTTTGCCGTTGTGAGTAGAAAGTTGTCCCCAATGTACTCACATGCCCTAAAAAGGAAGAATCCCTGACTTACTGCTTTTCCCATCTGAAATTCTTTTCTCAAAGTCAAGATCTGCTAATCAGGTGCAGAAGGTTGCTTTCCTTGAGGAAATACCATAGCCTTTGCTCCAGTAGGTTTCTAGACACCCAGCACAGCAAGTACACGGGTTTGTAGGTAGGACTGTCTTAGATCAGAGTCCTAAAGTGGGTTTCACTCTCAGCAGTCACATTGGTATTTCTCTGATGATGTCTGGTCTAAATTGGTTTCTGCATGGTTAGTGTTAGTTTGGTACATTATCCTCTCAATGTTTACATTTCCACGGTGCTAGGAAATGTACCTTGTGGAGGCTGTAATATCAAAAACTGGGAGTTAGATAGAAAAAGGAATATAGGAAGACTCTTGTAAGCAAAAGAAGCAGGCAGAATCAGGCTTTGACAATTGTACTGTAGGTGGTACAGTTGAAGCAGTGCACATAATTCCCACCATAAGCCGTCTGCCTTGGGACGCCCACAGGATCAGGTCTGTACCTTTCATGTCTATACTATTTGTTGCTCTATATTATAGTCATTAGCATGCTTATCTGATCCTTATTATTAGACAAGAAAATAAGTATGCCTGAATCATCTTTTTTATCCTTAACATTTCCTGTAAAATGTCTTTTATTTACGTAGTACATGATCAATACATGTTTGTTGAATGAATGGATAATTTTATTTTTTTAAGTTTGAGTTTTTTTTTTATTTTGAGAGAGACAGAGAGAGTGAGTGAAGGCAGGGGGGAGAGAGAGAGAGAGAGAGAGAGAGAGAGAGAGAGACAGACAGACACAGACAGAGACACAGACAGAGACAGAGAGATTCCAAGCAGGCTCTACACTATCAGCACAGAGCCCAATGCAGGGCTCTAATTCATGAACCATGAGATTATAACCTGAGCTGCAATCAAGAGTCAGATGCTCAACCAACTGAGTCACCCAGGTGCCCCAAATGGATTGATAATTTTAGATCAAATTGTCCTGAATTTTCACTTCAGGAGTACAGAGCATTTGGACCCTTAACTATTTGGTTCATGACTTTGAATGAGGGCTTCCATAAGTGCTATCTGAATGTATTATATCCTAATGATATAATTTATTATATCAAAAAGACAGCTGGGAAGCGATTTAAATTTAAGGAAAAACCATTAATGCTCTATTAACCATCCTGACATATTCTTCTGACACTGTGATACTATACTCAGTATATTACTGGCACAAGCTAACAAAGCAAGTGCCAATTCCCTATCTGGGAATGCCACCCTTGCTCAGGCCACTTATAATACTCTTGGGGCCCATGCATAGCAAGACAACAAATAAAGATCCATGTACCACAAATGTGTGTACTTAAGAACTATAAATAATGCTAAGAAACTACTATATAAATTGTGCACTATGCTCCTGCCTTCACAAGGTACGTTCGTAATCACTGGAAGAGTAAATTCAAATTCTAGAGTCTGAACTCTCAGACTCTAGAATTCCAGATTTGAAGGTAGCAACACAGAAAAAACCATCCCTAGGAGGAACTAGGAGCTCTCCCATCCTCTTCTGCCTGCTTTGTGTCTTCCCACATTGAGAGGTACCCTGCACTCATGTGCACACCCCCATATACAGGTTAACATTTTATTCACTAATAAATAAAATTTAACCCCCATTAATATCTGCCACTTGGTTTTCCCATGGGCCTATGTGTGTCCACACCCAAGGCAGGTCTGTATTCAGCACGATGGCCCAGGAGGAAGCCCCCACAGCCTTGGAAGTGGACTGAGTGACATTTAAAAAGAAAATCCTAGGACATGAGTATGCAGAGCATGGCTAGAAGTGGATTGCTCATTGTCCCACGGGGCCCAGTCAGAGGTTACAAAGAGGCCTGTCTTGTCCAGGACTTGAGGCAGTATTTCTGCTCCCTAAGCAACCTGCTTCAACATACTCCATCACTCTCAAGAAGACATAGTGACCATCAGACGTAAATAGTAGCCTTATACACATTGTTAGGGAAAATAACATTTCTTTCTCTGAGACAGCAACAGTTCATGAAATATAAATAATAAACTTGTGTAAAAGATCTGGCATACTTGAACTACACAACAGAATATTTTGTGAGTAGCTCAGGGATACAAATAACCAAAATGGTGATGATAATCATGTGTGAGACTGATTTTATGTTAATGGATCAACCGGCAGCTAATGAGGCAAAGGACTCTGGATAAATTGTTGAGAAACAATGAGAATCTCTATAAAAAATTATAACCAAAAAAACTCTGGCTGCACAAAACGCATCACCACAATAGCTGATAAATCAGTCTGTCAAGAACATCTACAGTTTCCTGATGCATTAGAAAATAACAAGTTCTTCAACTGATAAGCTAAAGTCCTTTGACAGAAAGACTGGCCCAAACTTCTTTTCGTTTCACTCAAAAATAACCATAAAATGGAATTTGGAGTCTTCCACTAAAACTGCCAATAGAGCTGTGAGTTTGAGATAAGTCTCTGCTGATTGATGATGGCAGAAGATTGGTCATCATTCTCAATGATAACTATGAATCTATGATCTAGGTTTCAAAATACAAATGAATTTGATGAGACTTTCAGGAGTAATACAGCTTTGAAAAGTGATGGTTTGATCTCCGGATGGCAACTGGCAACAGTGGAGAAACTACTGGGTTCAGAACTTGACTTCGTTAAAAGTGCAGCAGTCAGATGGATGTAGGTATGGTTTTCAAACTGCACTATGCCAAAGAACGATTTCTCAATCTAAAGTAGGGACGATGGTATTTCATACAGTCGCTGTTAAGATCACATTGCACCACACATGAAAGTGCTCTGAAAGTGGAGTCAGGTTGTAAAATAGTTATAAACTAGTATTGTCTTAACTCTCTCTCACTGTGATTTCTAACATTTTCACGTATGGAGGGTATATCCCTTACTAGCTGATTTAATTTTTTTCAGCTCACTAGCAGTTAATTCCTCAAATCTGAATCACTACAGAGCTCTAATTCAGTCATAAAAATTACTGATCTGAATCAAGGTGTCATCTCGCTAGTTGTTGCTTTCATCTTAAAAAGCAATTAGGATCGATTATGTAGTCATCTATTTGATTGTTTGACAACTGAGACTTTCGTAACTAAAATAAT
Organism: Suricata suricatta; assembly: GCF_006229205.1. Taxonomy (NCBI): domain Eukaryota; kingdom Metazoa; phylum Chordata; class Mammalia; order Carnivora; family Herpestidae; genus Suricata; species Suricata suricatta. Next base: position 28,605,930 of record NC_043717.1, read on the forward strand.
TGCTCAGCTATGCTTTTGGTCAATCCTGCATAATCTCCAACATAATTTTAATGATTTTTTTCTTCAGAAGAGAGTTAAAGTGTACATGATTGAAATAACAATACAAAAGGTAAGGAAAAGGCTTATACAATATTTTACAATGTGTATGTCCTGAGGGAATAAAGGAGATATTTTAAATCAGCAAGGATGTTCTAGAAGCATTAATAAGTCATCAGATGAAGAAGTCATTCAAAACAGGGGATATTGTTATGTAGTCAACAGGCAAGATTAAGGTAAACCACAAACATAGGAGTCAATTACAGATTTGAATGGGGACAAGGATTTCAAGGGGTTAATGAAGACCCAGAATTCAAAAGGAGACCTGTAAAGTTGACATTGAATACAACTAAGCTTTTATCTTGGGTGACACTCATGATGATTCCTGTGTGTTTAAAAGTCCGGCCCCAGCAAAATCCACTGCACATACAAAGATCTTATTTGGCCTCCACTTAGCAAATTTATGTGGATTCTTCATTTCTCAGGGTAGCTTAACGCCTTAGACTGTGAACTATAAAATTCTGTCTGCCTTCCCTCCCTCCTTTTTGGGGAACTACTTACTTCATTGCTTTTATGAGCAATTTAAAATATATACAAATGTAGGTGGACTAATACAATGTGTACATACCCATGCCTCAGCCCTAAAAACCACCCCCCCGTGGCCAATCTTGCCCCATCTATCCCCATATACTCCTTCCCATTTGTAAACTCTTTAGTTTGCATTACTAAAAAATAAACTTTAAAAAATATATCACAATACTATTTTTGCACTTAAAAATATTTGATGTCAAATGTCTAGTTAATGTTAGAAATTACATCTGATTCATACCTCATATATTTTGTATAATTTAACAAAGACCTAAATAATACCTGCATACTAGAATGATTGATATGCATTTCATGCTCATTTAATCTGTATGTTTCTCCTTAATCTTTTCCTCCATTTTTCCTATCATTTAGTAATAAAATAGCTGAGTTCTTAGTAACCGCTAACTTCTGTGGGAAATGAATCCTTCTCATGTGGCTTCCAATCCTTACAAAGACACTGTAAAGTGGATGTTTATTTCTTCATTTTCTCTTGCTCATTGCTGTGTTTCAAACAGAATTGTCTGACTACAGATTTGTGATTTTTTTATGTTATCATGAACCTTTTGATTTCACCTCACATACACACAGTGATACCACTACCCACAATTGTACTGCTCAATGCCCTTAGCATGCAATTTTCTCCCACAATCAGGCTTTTCAGCAGATAAAGGAGGAAGCTAACACATTTCTTAAGATAAACTAATTCCAGTCAAGAACTTTAATGAGAACTTAGGTATGGAGTGGCAATTACTAAGCACCATTATGGATTAACTAACAAGTCAAACTCAACTCACTTCATAATTTTGACAAGATTCATTCTCTATTTCACATACTTAGTTGTAAAGTTGGTTTCTATGTTACACCCAATGCTCATCCCAACAAATGCCCTACTCCGTGCCCATCACCCATTTCCCCCTCTCACCCACCCACATCAACCCTCAGTTTGTTCTCAGTATTTAAGAGTCCCTTATGGTTTGCCTCCTTCCTCTCCTTAACTATTTTTTCCCATTCCCCACACCCCTGGTCCTCTGTTAAGTTTCTCCTGTTCCACTTATGAGTGACAGCATATGGTATCTGTCCTTCTCTGCCTGACTTATTTTGCTTAGCATGACACCCTCGAGGTCCATCCACTTTGCTTCAAATGGCCAGATTTCATTCTTTCTCATTGCCATGTAGTACTCCATTGTGTATAAATACCACATCTTCTTGACCCACTCATCAGGTGATGGACATTTAGGCTGTTTCCATGATCTGGCTATTGTTGAAAGTGCTGCTATGAACATTGGGGTGCACGTGCCTCTATGCATCAGCACTCCTGTATCCCTTGGGTAAACTCCTAGCAGTGCTAGTGCTGGGTGGTAGGAGAGTTCTATTGTTAATTTTTTGAGAAAACTCCACACTGTTTTCCAGACAGGCTGCCCCAGTTAACATTCCCACCAATTGTGTAGGAGGGTGCCTATTTCTCCACATCCTCACCAGCATCTATAGTCTCTTGATTTGTTCATTTTAGCATCTCTGACAGGTGTGAGGTGGTATCTCAGTGTGGTTTTGATTTGTATTTCCCTGATAATGAGTGACTTTGAGCATCATTTCATTTATCTGTTGGCCATCTGGATGTCCACTTTCGAGAAGGGTCTGTTCATGTCGTCTGCCCATCTCTTCATTGGATTATTTGTTTTTCAGGTATGGAGTTTGGTGAGTTCCTTGTAGGTTTTGGATACTAGCCCTTTATCTGATATGTCATATGCAACTATCTTTTCCCATTCCATCGGTTACCTATTAGTTTTATTGATTGTTTCCTTTGCAGTGCAGAAGCTTTTTATCATGATGAGGTCCCAATAGTTCATTTTTGCTCTTGATTCCCTTGCATTTGGAGATGCAAGAAAATTGTTAAGAAATTACTGCAGCTGAGGTCAAGGAAGTTGTTTCCTGCTTTCTCCTCTAGGGTTTTGGTGGTTTCCTGTCTCACATTCCGGTCCTTCAGCCATTTTGAGTTTATTTTTGTGTATGGTATAAGAAAGTGGTCTAGTTTCATTCTTCTGCATGTTGCTGTCTAGATCTCCCAGGACCATCTGTTAAAGAGGCTGTCTTTTTTCCATTGGATACTCTTTCCTGCTTTGTCAAAGATTAGTTGGCCATACAGTTGTGGGTCCAATTCAGGATTCTCTATACTATTCCATTGGTCCATGCATCTGTTTTGGTGCCAACAGCATAGTGTCTTGATTACAGCTTTGTAGTAGAGGCTAAAGTCTGGGATTGTGATGCCTCCTGTTTTGGTTTTCTTCTTTGGCTATTTTATATTACTTTGGCTATTTGACTCTCCACCATGTGTACTTTGGTTTGTTTCTTGAGGTAGCCCTATGAAGCTGTATTCTTAGTCGATTCTGTCCCTTTCCTCCCAGACTCTTGCAGTTCAGAGTCCTTTGGCTTCAGTCCTTCTTTGTTTGAGAGATGCAAGTGGGAATTATGGAAGTCCCTACTTCACTACCGTCTTGCCACCTTTTCTCTCCCTGACAAGATTCATTCTTCACTGGAATAGTAGATGAGGGGAAGAGCACAGAAATATGGTGTATGGGCCTCATTATGAAAGTTAATTATGCCTTTCACACGATCCTATAGTAGTAATAGAGAATCAAGGGTTGTACAATAGTAAAATTATTTACATTCAAAGAGCCAAGGCCAATAAAAACAAAAATGTTTGAGAAACCAATACTGAATGTAAATACAGTGCCAAATATTCAGCTAGGTTTGAGAACCTGAAACGGGAAAAGAGAATAGGGTGTGTCAAACTTTGAACCAAGAGTGTAAATGATAAAAGAACTTTCTCATCCATTGTGGTGTGGCTGCTGTCTTCTAATTATAGTCTCTATATGTACCATTCTTAAAGGCTCCCTAGTGGCAATATGGTAGACAAATTTTTCATAGGTTCTTTAGCTTGAAAGGGAAGCCATTTTTAGGTAGAGATTATTCAAAAAAGTACAATTAGTTAGAGATTCTTCAAGATATATAACTCTCTTCAATTTTTATAGATATATACCCAGATGTGGAACTTCTGAACGATGTGGTAGTTCAATTTTTATTTTTTTAGGGACCTCCATAGTGTTTTCCACAGGGTCTACATTATTCCACATTTCTACCAATAATGTATAAGGGTTCCAGTTTCTCCACACCTTCATAAACACATGTTTTTATATAGAAGAGCAATTATAACAGGTGTGACATGGTATCTCATTGTGGTTTTGATTTGCATTTCCCTGATGAGTGATGTTGAGCACCTTTTCATTCACCTGTTGGCTCTCTGTAGGTTTTCTGTGGAGAAATGTCTATTCACGTTTTTTGCCTATGTTTAAAATTGAATTGTTTTTTTTTTTGTTTGTTTGTTTTTTGTTTGCTTGCTTTTGAGCTGTAGGAGGTTCTTATATATTTTGGATATTAACGCTTATGATATAGATAGCTTGCAAATATTTTCTCATTTCATAGATTGCCTTTTTACTTTGTTGACTGTTTGCTTTGCTGTGAAGAACCTTTTTTGATGTAGTCCCACTTTTCTATATTTTTGGTTTTGATGCCTGTTTTTAGTGTCAATTCTAAGAAATCATTGCTGAGCCCAATGTCAAGATTTTCACCTGTTCTCCTTAAAGAGTTTTATGGTTTCAGGTCATGCATTTAAGTTGTCATCCATTTTGAGTTGATTTTTGTGTATGGTGTAAAATAGTTGTCCAAATTAGTTTTTCTGCATGTCATTATCCAGTTATGTCAACCCTAATCACTGAAGAGACTACCTTTTTCCCATTATGTGTTCTTGGCACTCTTGCTGAAGATCAACTGACAGTATATGCATGGGTTTATTTCTGAGCTCTCTATTCTGTTCCATTGAGCTATATGTCTGTTTTTATACCATTATCACACTGGTTTTTGTTTTTGTCAAGTTTTGTTGGGATATAATGTATTTATAACATTGTATTAGTTTAAGGTGTACAACACACATACTGAAATGATTACCACAGTAAGTTTAGTAAAGATCTTGCCATCTTGCTGATCTCATCTGTTTTTAACATTTACTTTTTCTCATTATTCACAGTTCCTTTTTTAAATTTATTTTTCAATTTTCTGTTTAAATTCTAGGTAACATATATTACCATATTGGTTTCAGGAGCAGAATTTAATGATTTATCACTTACATTTAACACCAAGTGCTCACACTTATGTTATTAATATTTAAATCAATAGATCAAATAAAGCAGACTCTCTTCCCTAATGTGGGTGGGCCTCATTGAATCAGGTGAGAACCTGAATAGTACAAATGCTGACCCACTCCTGACTAAGAAGAAATTCCTCCTACCTGGCTGCCTTTGAGTTAATAGATCAGTTTTTTCTTGCCTTTGATTTGGACTGAAACATCAGCTCTTCCTACGTCTTGAGCTTTCTTGCTTTTTTTTTTTTTCTCCTTGCTCTCAAGCCTTTGAATTTGGACTGGAACCATACCATTGGCCTTCTTGGGTCCTCAGTTTACTGAATACAAATGTTGAGACTTCTTAGCCAGAATAATCACATGAGCCAATTCCTTACAATAAATCTCTTTGTGTATGTATGTGCATGTGTATCGTTCCTTCCTAAAAGTATATTTACACACTTTAAGACCATCATTTAACTTCAGTAAAGGATATAGATTATGTTTTTGAGAAATTACTGGAATGTTATATTTATATAAATTTGAGCTTTTTCATTCTTTTAACTTAATCTTTTCAGCCTTTAGCAAGTTATTTATAAAATTATAACTATCTGAGATGAGTTACCTTAGAAAAAACTCGAGTAAGGACAGAGGCGTCAGAACAAAAGCAGTGATGGAAAACAGGGTATAGGGTGGGGAAGGTCAAATTATTCCTTGTCTGTTAGTCCATGTGTAAGATTTGGGCCTTCATTATAACATAAATTGAAAACTACTAAATGGATTTAGTTAGTAAGTAGAATAATATGTCACAATCTCAACTTCAAAAAATTCAACCTGAAGAAACTACTGGAAGAGGGGCAAAATGAAAGAAAAGTACCAAAAATAATATGTATTCAGTATTTTAATAAATAGTTTAATGATAGAGGGGGAAAAACCTGATTTACTGAATAATCCTGCTGTTGATGTCTTTTGTCATATACATCTAGGTAAATTTTAGTTTACTGATTCGTTCATCCATAACCTGAGGCATAATTTCCCTCAGCTCCTTGAAATGCAGACATAGTGTCTGGAAGCAAATAAACTGTTTCTGAAGCACCAACCTCAGACTCACACAGTGATGGCAAATGTCACACAGTATTAATAAAAGTACAAGCCAGTTATCTCTGTAGTTTATTTTCTAGAGGAGTTTAGATTAAAGAAGCAAACGAAACAAGAAGAAAATTATAGCGTTACGAACTGCCAGACTAAATAGCTCTCTAAAAAGACTAGTGGTTTCTTTTGGATACAGTTAAGTGCCAAGGCTATAATTTTCCATTTACTTTCCTTTGTCACTGTATGTGTAGGGTATTTACCCCAATTTGATGCCATTTACTCTTTGTCAGAGGAAGTCCTCCTGCAGATTCTTATTAACGATGTTTCTTCTCCTAAAACGTGTTATAAAAACTATCTCTGTCACTCTTCTTTGGACATCGGCCATTTCTTCATAGGGAACGTGGTCATCAAATGACTGAAGACCTGTGCAATTCAGCTCTAATGGGTTGTGTTTTAAACAGCTCTAGTTTAAAATACCGTAGGCCACGTGTCTTAAAGTGCACACATTTCAAATAGAAGAGATCCAGTTCCACTGTCATTGTTAATGGAATAGCTTTGTGGCAACTTTTGATATAGAGGATTGGGGTTTTTTTGTGTGTGGTTGGGGGGGGGAGTGCTTAATTTGAGCAAAGCCACATAAATCACAGGTGAGTTTGAGGGCTTAGATGTGAGCTATTGGAAGTGGGGTACTTTGAACAGCAGTTTAAGTTCGACAGCTTTTTTCGTGGACCAGCTCCTTTTGACCTATTTAGCACCAATTTCCTTCTCTACAGTTAAAAAAAAAAAACAAAACACTAAACCTACTGCTTAAGGATTACACCTTTTCCCAGAGAGATACCTTGACTACAATACTAATTGGAAGTAGATTTAGAGTAATGTATAGTATATTGTGGCTTTTTCCCCATAAATAACTCAATTATCTCATGGCAATAATCCAGATCACTTGAATAAACAAATACTTAAAACACTCTCTACTGCTTTCATTCTTTGTCCAAAAATACTGAATACATATATTCTATAGAGTCAGCAGTTTTTTGCATATTTTGTTCACTGATGTGTTCCCAGTATCTTGTTTTTTTTTTTTTAGGTTTATTTATCTACTTTTGAGAGAGACACACACACAGACAGACAGCAGGAGTGAAGGAGAGGCAGAGAGAGGGAAAGAGAGAATCCCAAGCAGACTCCACCCTGTCAGCACAGAGCCCAACACAGGACTCAATCCCGTGAACCATGAGATCATGACCTGAGCCAAAATCAAGAGTCAGACACTCAACCAACTGAGCCACTCAGACATGCCACAAGTGTCGTTTTTTAAAACTGAAGTATAGTTGAGATACATTATATTACTTTTAGGTATGTCGCTCCCAGAATCTTAAATAGTAACTGGTGTGTAGTAATTATTTATTGCATATATGCAAGAATAAATGAATTAGTGAAGTGCATATTGAATTCTACCTCTAGATGTGATGCATTTTGGTCTAAAGATGAGTCTGGGCATATGTTTCTCTCTCTCTCTCTCTCTTCCCTCCCCCCACCTCCTCTGTCCCCAACCCTCTCACAGTTATCATTCTCTTGGTGATTTCAATGTACACCCTTAGTTAAGAACCAGGAGACCTTACGATGGAGGAAAGAGTCCATCCATACTGGCAAATCAAGTCCAATGGTGATAACCATTATGGAGACTGACTTGACTTCAAGAAAATCTTTCTAACAACTTATGGCAATTAAAAAGCGGAGCTGCCTATTTCTGGAAACAGTGACTTTCCCATCACTGTTTGAGAAGAAGAAATGCAAGCAGAAACATGGATGGATCCAGGTTAGAGAAAAAGATGCAAAAGGGCCTTACACTGGGAACACTTAAAAACAGTTTAAATATGACTGGAAAAAGTAGAAAAAGAAACAGGAATAAAGCTCCGTTGTGCTATGTTTGATTTAGGTTCACTCTTCATACACATCCTCATCCCAAAGCAATTCTAGTTGCTCTTGGAGATCAACTAGTGACTCTTTAAAGTCAGCATAACGAAGAACACCCATGTATGACAGTTTTAAATGTATGTGTGGGGGGGGTGTGTTTGTGTGTGTGTATTCATTGGTAATGGTATTAATTTAAAAATTTAAACAGGGAGAGTCTCTAATTAGTTAAGTGCTTAATATATGGTTCAACTATATAATGGTATTATATAGTCAATGTCATGAATACTAACAAGAATAGTCAATTCACTTTAAGAAGTTATAGAGCTGTTTTGGTATGGACTTACTGACTTTTCACTGAATTTTGTTTTTTGTATCTCCTCTTTGAGATTGCCTTCAGAGATTGACTTAGCAGTTTGCAACCATGCTCTGCTGCATAAAAGTGACAACAATAAAAACAGCAGCAAACAGCTAAACTTAGGGGAACTCAGTGACTTCTTTTCCATGAGTTGTAACTCAAAATATGTGAAATTTCCAACTATAAAACTCCCTCTAGTCCAAAATGTTGACAGTACTGCATCATTCAGGCAATTCTAATGAGGGAATACAAATACAAACTCAAATTCGAAAGATTTCTTAAAGGTTTTGAATACTTGAGAATATTTAACATTACAAATGATTTTTTTGGATGGAAAATACTTATATCCATGTGAAATGTTACATATATATGCCTATAAACTAGTCATTCACATGTTTCATAGTTACAGATCATGCATGTGGGGGAGAGGTTATGTAATTATCATAGTGTTTTGTGGATCCTCATAAATTCAATAGTGGATCTATGTTCTTCATCCACTCTTACATAAGACAATTTATAAATAGTGATTTTGGTTAGTGTGGTAGGCAGAATAATGCCCCACCCAAAAACGTATATGACCTAATCCTTGGAACTTGTGAATATCTTAGGCGACATGCCAAAAAGGAATCACAAGGTTGTAGACTGAACTAAAATTGTTCATCAGCAGATCTTGAGATGGGAAAATTCTTCCATACCAACAGGAGGATTGCCCAGGTAGGCCCAATGTAATCACAGGGTCTTGTAAGTGGAAGATCAAGGTACAAGAGAGAGAACCAAAGAATTGGTAGCATGAAAAAGACCTGACCAAATGTTGCTGTTTTGAAGATGAAGGAAGCAAGCCACGAGTCAGGAACATGTAAGGAAACGGATTCTCCCTTCGAGTGTCCAGGATGAATGCAGCTCTGCTAATGCCTTGACTTTAACTCAGTGGCATCCATTTTAGACTTGTGACCTCTAAAACACCAAGGTAATACATCTGCATTGTTTTAAAGCACTACATTTTTGGTAATTTGTTACAGTAGCACTGGGAAATTAAAGCAGTGAGCAGGCATTTTTGTAGTCATAATCCCAATGAAATGATTTGACAAATGATTATGATGTTTTCTAACATCTTCACTGGCATTTGTACACTCAATTACGGTTTATTAAAATACTTAACATGTCTTGAAAGAGACCTATATATCAGCCTATAAGGGTTAAAAAAATTTTTTTTATCAGGAAAGTTCTTTTTTTAACTATGAAAAAAGTTTCTGGTGGGCACACATCTCCAAAGTTTTTATGCTTTTTAGTGGCCTAATATGAAACTTCTAAAACAAAATAGCATCTATAATAGTTCTGAATGTAAGATGAAGGATGATGTCCCTCAATCCACTGAACACTTCTAATTAAGATAAATGCTACCCAGAGTTGTAATTATGACAAAATGCACACTGTGGAAGAACCATTCTTTTACTTCAGTAATTAGCCATGGGTATATCTTGCTTAATAGCTGTATCTAACCTCCAAAAGTTTAATTTATTCTTTTCTCTAATTACTATATCAAATAGTAAATAGTTTGTATAATCACTAGAGATTTCTCACAAAATTAATATTGAACTCCTCTTTCTCTTTTGTGAATTTCGTCCTCAGTATTTACAATAAAGAGAGCTCTAAAAAATAAAAAAAAAAATTATGCAAGAGGACTTCACAGTTTCTTGCCTTTGCAACTCCAGCTCCATGAATTCATCCTGCCTTGTTACTGGAACCATGCCAGCTAGCATCACTGCAGGTGTCATGGCCCTAGGGTCCAGTGCCGCAAACACACATGCCATACAGCTGGTCCCAGCCCCTCAGGCCATGTTGCATGCATGCCACCACAGACAGTTACAGTGGCTGTGAGCAGGAACACTACTAGTTCCTGTCCCCAAAGCTGTCCACATACTCCAAGTAAGCCCTGGCCTCTGCTGCTGTCCTCAGCACTTGCTCACAGGTGTACATGTGGCTGATCCCTAAATCCAGATACACGTATACCATTGGTCCTGGCTTCCAACACCACCTGCCCTGGTTTCTCACTGCTGAACCTGGAGGTGCTGCTGAAGACTCCAACAGACCTCGTAGCCATTGTGGACACCCTGAAGTTCTTGTCTCCAAGGACTATAAAGTTACCAACATCAGAGACCCAGCTAACCTAGCTGCTGAGACATGACATCCCCTGGACCAGAGACATCTCATGCTCTCATACACAGCACCCCAGCCACTAGACCTGTTATCACAGTGTCCCCAGCATACCACTCACCCGACACCACCAAGGGAAGCTGTTTTCCTACTGAAGCCAGTCCATAAAGCCTAGAAGAACTGATTGCTTCTTTTAATGCAGAGGCACCTATACAAGACAAAAATGAGGAAGAATCAGGGAAACATGACATGACCGAAGAACACAATAAACTTCCATTAACCCACCTCTAAGAAATAGAGACCTACCAACTCCCAAAAAAGAATTCTAAATAACTGTTCTAAATAAACTTAGTGGGCTAAAAGAATACGACTACAATTTAAAAGTACAATAGACTTTCAACAACAGACCTGATCAGACAGTAGAAAGAATCAGTGATCTCAAAGTACATCATGTGGAATTACCCAGAGGGAAAGAGAAAAAAAAATGAAAAGGAATGAAGAAAGACTGTGGGATTTATAAGATGTCATCAACAGAGCTAATATTTACATTGTGAGAGTTCTAGAAGGAGAAGAGAGAAAGAGGCAGCAAGTTTATTTAAAGAAATAATGGCTGAAAATTACCCAAGCCTGAGAGGAGATATATATATATCCAGGTACATGACTCAAAGGTCCCCAATCAGGTTTAATCCAAAAAAGACTTCACTGAGACAAATGATAATCAAACTCTAAAAAATCAAAGACAAAGACTTTTTTGCTTCTATTTTAATTTTAGTTAGCTAACATACAGTGCTTTATTGCTTTCAAGTATACAATATAGTAATTCAACAATTACATACATCAGCTGGTGCTCATCACAACAGGTGTACTCCTTAATCCTATCACCTATTTCACCCATCACCCCACTCATCTCTCTATGGTAACCATAAGATTGCTCTCTATAACTAAAAGTCTGTTTCTTGCTTGGACTTTCTAATTTTTTCTTGGTTTTGTTCCTGAAATTCCATATAAGTGCAATCATATGGTACTTCTCTTTCTCTGAATTACACTTAGCATTATACTCTCTAGCTCCATCCATGTCATTGAAAATGGCAAGATTTCATTAGTTTTTATGGATGAATAATATTTCATTGTATATATATATACCTCTTCTCTATCCATTCATCATTCACTGAATACTTGGGCTGCTTCCATATATTTGCTATTGTAAATAATGCTGCTATAAACATAGGGTCACATGTATCCCTTTGAATTAGTATTGCTGTATTCTTTAGGTAAATTCCCAAGTGTGATTGCCAGATCATAAGGTAGTTCTATTTTTAACTTTTTGAGGAACCTCCACACTGTTTCCCACAGTGGCTGCACAAGTTTGTGCAAGAGTGTTCCCCTTTCTCTACATCCTCACCAGCACCTGTTGTTTCTTGTGTTGTTCATTTTAGCTATGCTGATAGGGGTAAGGTGATAAGACAGTGTCATTTTGATTTGCATTTCCCTGATGATGAGCATCTTTTCCTGTATCTACTGGCCTTCTGGATGAGAGACATAGTATTTTAAAAGTAGCAAGAGGAAAGAGTCTCATCATATACAAGGAGATCCCCGTAAGACTGTAAGCAGATTTCTCAGCAGAAACTTCACTGACCAATAGACAGTGGGGAGACATATTCAAGGTGCTGAAAAAAATGACTGCCAACCAAGAATACTTTACCCAGCAAAGCTGTCCTTTAGAAATGAAGGCAAAATAAACACCTTCCCTGACAAACAAAAGCTATGGGACTTCATCACCACAGACCTGCCTTACAAGAAATACTCAAAGGAGTTCTTTAAGCTGGAATGAAAGGACACTAATGAGTAACATGAAAAAAAAATAAAATAAAAAGCTAAAATTCACTGATAAAGGCAAATGTATATTCTAATTCAAAATACTCTAATACCATTTTGTATATAAATCACCTTTAGTGCTAGTATAAGGGTTGAAAGCCAGAACTATTAAGAATACCTATAATTACAATAGATACAGCATATAAAAAGATGTAAGTTGTGACATCAAAAACATAAAACGTGTGGGAAGGAGTAAACAGTAGAGCATTTGTATGCAGTCAAAGTTGAGTTGATGTCAGTTTGAAAGACTCCTTTAACTATAAGAGGCTTTACTTAAGCCTCATGATAAGCACAAAACAGACGTCTATATGAGGTATACAAAAGACAAAAAATAATCAAAGCTTACCATTAAGGACAATCACCGAATCACAAAGGAAGATAGCAAGAGAAGAAAAGAACAAAGGTCTATACAAGACAGAAACTGGTTAACAAGATGGCAGTAACACATCCTCACTTATAAATATAAACAGATTAAATTCTGCAATCAAAATAAACAGAATGGCTATATGCATAAAAAAAGACCCAAGTTATGTTGCCTTCAACAACATAACCAATAAGGATACACTGGACTTGAACTACACTTTGTACCAAATGGGCCTAACAGACATTCACAGAACATTCTATTGAACAGCAGCAGAAAACACATTCTTCTCAAGCACGCAGAGAATATTATACAGGATAAATCCTATGTTAGGGTACAAAACAAGTCTTAACAAATTCAGAAAGATTAAACCACATCAAACATCTTTTCTGATCATATAGCATGAAACTAATAATAGGAGGAAAATGGGAAAATTCACAAATATGTAGAAATTAAGCAATATGCTTCTGAAGAACCAATGAGTCAAAGAATAAATCAATACAGAGATCAGTATTTTGATACAAATGAAAACAGAAATATACCAGAACATACGGGATGCAACAAATGCCACTCTGGGATGGAATTTTATAGCAATAAATGCTTATATTAAGGTAAAAGCATGATCTCAAATAGACAACCTAACTTCACACCTCAAGGAACTAGAAAACATAGAACAAACTAAGCCCAAATTTAGCACAAGGGAGATAATAAAGATTAGTGCAGAAATAATTATTGTGCAATAGAAACTAGAAAACAATAGAGAAGATAAATGGAAGAGGATTTTTTTAAGATAAAATCGACTAACTTTTTGCTAGACTAAGAAAAAAAGAAGACTCAAATAAGTAACCAAAAATGAAAAAGGAGACATTACAGAGATACAAGGAAATGCAAAGAATAATAAGAAAGTACTATGAGCAATAATATGCAAACGAATAACAAATAACAAACAAAATTAAAAGACAAACTATGGAATGAGAGAAATTATCTGCAAATCATATATCTAATAATGGGTTAAGATCCAAAATGTATAAGGAACTCATACAGCTCAATAGCCAAAAACCCCAAACAACCAGATTAAAGAAATGGGTAAAGGATCTGAATAGACATTTTTCAAAGAAGAAATACAAATGGCCAAAGAGTACATGAAGACATGTTCAACATCACTAACCATCACGAAGCCAAAATCACAATGGGATAGTGCCCTCCCACCTGTCAGAATAGCTAATATTAAGAAGACAAGAGATAACAACTGCTGGTGAGGATGTAGAGAAAAGGGAACCCTTGTTCACTGTTGGTGGGAATGTAAAATGGCACAGCCACTAAGAAAGACAGTACAGAGGTTCCTCAAAAACTTAAATATGGGGGCACCTGGGTGGCTCAGGAGGTTAAGTGTCAGACTTCAGCTCAGGTCATGATCTCATGGCTTGTGGGTTCAAGCCCTGCGTTAGGCTCTGTGCTGACAGCTAACTCAGAGCCTGGAGCCTATCTTCAGATTCTGTGTCTCCCTCTCTCTCTGACCCTCCCCTGTTCATGCTGTCTCTCTCTCTCTCTCTCTCTCTCTCTCAAATTAAAAAAAAAAGTAAAAAAAAAAATTAAATATGGATCTACCACATGATCTCACTGTGAATGTATATCTAAAGGAAATGAAATCACTATCGTGAAGATATATGTTCATTGCAGCATTATTCACACACAGCCAAGACAGAGAAAATGTATGTCCATCAATGAACAAATGGATAAAGATATACATATACAACTGAGTATGTATAAATATGGAGGTACACATAATTGATTATTATTCAGCCTTAAAAAAGAAGGAAATCTTACCATCATCAGGATGAACTTGGAAGACATTGTGCTAAGTGAAATAAGCTAGATACAGAAAGGCAAATACTCATGATCTCATTATAAGTGGAATCAGAAAAAAAAATTGAATTTATAGTAACAGAGTACAGTAGTGGTTACCAGAGGCTGAGGGTTGGAGAAAAGGCAAGATATTGATGAAAGGGTACGAACTTTAAGTTATAAAGTGAATAAGTTCTTGAGACCTAATGCACAACATGGTAACTGCAATTAATAGTAATGTATTATATACTTGAAATTAGCCAAGGGAGGAGATCTGCAATGCTCTCCCCACCTTTGTGTGTTCTTTGTGTTACACATAAAGTTAACTATGTAAGTTGATGGACATGTTAATTAGTTTGACTGTGGTTATCATTTCAAAATGTATACCTATATCAAAACAATATATTGTATACCTTAAATATATAATTTTCATTTGTCAGTCATACCTCAATAAAGCTTGGGAAAAAAATCCATTCAAAATTTCTTTTTGAGTCAGAATTTGATGAAAACTAATAAGGATAGTAAAGAGAGAATGAGGAGAGTGTGACTCTCAAAATAACAATGTCACAGGCTTTGCTGATATATTCTGTAGTGACAGGGGTGAAAAGTATTCAAATCTACCTATATATCTACATCTACATCTCTCTATCTATCTAAAACCCATAACCTTTTAAAGAAGATTCTGGAATTGGCCCTAAGGAAAAACAGCTAATAAAAAAACATCTATTCAAGGAAATTTGTGACAATTTGGTGAGAAAGGGAAAATCTGCGGTATCTGAATGAATATCATTCCTTCCTTCACTCCTTCTAGTCACTGAGACAGAGACCCCCAACTCCACTTCTCTTTTGGGTGGTTTATCCAGCTACTCTTCTAGGACCTGACTTCCAGTATAGACTTATCACACCATATGACACAATCAGGTGAAAATAACTTGACCTAGATAGCAACACACAGAAGAATGAAACCGGACCACTTTCTTACACCATACACAAAAATAAATTCAAAATGGATGAAAGACCTAAATGTGAGACGGGAAGCCCTCAAAATCCTAAAGGAGAATATGAGTAACAACCTCTTTGACCTCGGCCGCAGCAAGTTACTATACACATTGCTGGAAGCAAGGCAAACAAAAGCAGAAGTGAACTATTGGGACCTCATCAAGATAAAAAGCTTCTGCACAGCAAAGGAAACAGTCAACAAAACTAAAAGGCAGCCTATGGTATGGAAGAGAGTATTTGCAAATGACATCTGATAAAGGGTTAGTATCCAAAATCTGTAAGAACTTATCAAATTCAGTACCCAAAAAACAAATCATCCAGTGAAGAAATGGGCGGAAGATCCGAATAGATATTTTCCAAAGGAGACATACAGGTGGCTAACAGATACATGAAAAGATGCTCAACATCAATCATCATTAGGGAAATACAAATCTACAAATCAGAAACACAATGAGATACTATGTCACACCTGTCAGAATGGCTAAAATTAGTAACATGGGAAACAACAGATGTTGGTGAGGATTGATCTGATACTGTTGGGAAAGCAAACTGGTGCAGCCACTCTGGAAAACAGTGCAGAGACTCCTCAAATACTTAAAAATAGAACTACCCTATGACCCAGCAATTGCACTATTAGGTATTTAACCAAAGGTTACAAAAATACTCATTTGAAGGGTCACATGCATCCTGATGTTTATAGCAGTATGATCAACAATAGCCAGAGTATGAAGAGAGCTCACATATCAACTGATGGATAAAGAAGATGTATATGTGTACATGTATATATATGTATACATATATGTATATGTATATATACACACACAATGTAATATTACTCAGCCATCAAAATAATGAAATCTTGCCATTTGCAGTGATGTGGATGGAGCTAGAATGTATTATGCTAACCAAAACACGTCAATCAGAGAAAGACAAATACTGTATGATTCCATTCATGTGAAATTTAAGAAACCAAAAATTTGAGCATACGGGAAAGATAAAAACAAGGGAGGCAAACCATGGGAGACTCCTAAGTATAGAGAACAAACTGAGGGTTGCTGGAGAGGAGGTGGGCAGGGTTTGGGCTAAATGGGTGATGGGGACTAAGGAGGGCACTTGTGATGAGCACTGGATGTTGTATGTAAGTGATGAATCACTAAATTCTACTCCTGAACCCTATATTACACTATATGTTAGTTTACTAGAATTTAAATGAAAACCAGAAACATGAAAAAAAAAGAGAAATACTTGGCCTTTTTGCCCCACCTCAGCAATGTTTGTGTGGACACCATCACCATGTTAGGGGGATCACTGAATGGCAACTGGTGATAACATCTAGAATGATATTAGTAAATTAGATGTTAGCAAAGAGATGTTAAGCTGTAAGATGCTTTGTACATTATGCAGTAGACCCAGTTTTGGCCATTTGGCAGCCTGTTAAGAATATTACCTTCATGCCCTCCAATAGCAGCACAGCAGGTGTGGGACCCACTGGCAGAGGAGGAGATGCAAAGTAGGTTACTCCTACCATCTTCATTTCTGCTGTTGGCACAGGCTTCTTACCAGTATTCCTGCAAAAGCCTCTGAATAAATCTGCCTTAATTTACTAGAGTGCAAAACCTCCTGACTCATTATTTCAGTGTCTTCTTCAAGTGGGAATTTAACAAAAAGCAAAGTACATCTTTGCAACAAATTTCAACGAGCAAATATTGGATTAGGCACCATGTTTGTAAAGTCTGTATTATGTGTCTGCATCTTCCCCTGCCACTTTACAGTTTCTACGTCTCACATCCTGTAACTCCCTATCTTCTCAAGCTAATGAAAACTGACACAAAGTGGGGTACCCGGCTGGCTCAGCTGGAAGAGCTGTGACTCTCGATCTTGGGGTCATGGGTTTGAGTCCCACATTGCGGGCAGAGAATACTTAATAATCTTAATAATAAAATCTTTTTAAAAATTGACACAACAGATTAAGCATATATGTACTTACAATTTTTCTCTAGTAAACATACTATGTAGATCACAGGGCTCTGGAAATTTTGCATAAAGTTAGGTCAGGCTTTCAAATTTTTCATGCTCTCTTTTTTTTTAGAACTCTTTTCCTAAAAGACGAGACTATTCCTGTAGGGCCAACACTGGTTGCTCAGAACTCATGAGCCACAAAAGAATGTGTTTCGCCAGCAGATGTAGAGAATCCTCACCTCATTTGGTGAAGTGGTGCACGGTCTCCTGTCACCTCGGCTGTCTGCCTATGAAGTTCCATAAGCTTACTCTGGTCAATTGCTGAAAAACACTGTCCCTGAGGCATTGTGGCCAGGAACGGAACACACACCCCTGGCAGAAACACGTTTGAAACAGTGTTTTCTTTGTTCCAAAAAACTTTTAAATGCCAGTTCCAGAAACAAACTAAACCAAAAGAAAATTGAACAGCGCTGCTCATAAAGCAACATGCAGCCTTTTGTGCCAGTCATCATTTGATTCAGAATTGTTTTATGATTCCAGCAGCCTCAGTCTGTTGTGCTGTGCTCTCGAAGACCACAGCAAACCCCTCATTTCCTCTTTGTAATTGTAGCCTATCGACAACGAAGACAACTAAGAGCGGGGATATTGAAACCATAATTTTGCACAGAGGTTGAGTTCTCTGCTCAGTTTCTTCCTACCCTCATGTAGTGACTGTTTTGCTACATTTTCCTTTTAATTACTTAAAAAATCCCATGCTTTGTTTTGCTTATTAACAACTGATCCCAATTTGTATCCTGTACCCTGCAGGCCGGAGGTGCCGTGCAAACTGGTACAAATGCCAGTGGTTCATTCCATTTGTTATGATGGCCGTGTCCTGCCTGGCCATGTGCAGAGTCCTTTCCCAACAACAACCAACTCATCTTCCCTGTCCACTAACACAATCTTCTAGCTGCTTCTCCTTGCTACCAAATCAGCTCCAAGGGCAGGTCAGCTCTATACTCTAAGTTAAAGACGCCTTGCCAACATGACCCTCTAAGTTCACAAGCAACAAAGTTGGGGCCTGAGCCAGATATTGCTGATGAGTAAAATGACCTGGGAGAAGATGCATTTACATTGATTCTAAGAAAAGGACTAAGCAATACTTGGCTGGTGTGTGGCTGTAAGACAGAATGAATGCTCAATTGTCTGTTGGTTTCTGAAGTTTTCTGTTGAAACAATGACAATGGAGTTGAGGAGTGTCAGCTTACGATGCAGCACAATGAATAACTATCAAATATAGGTAATTTATGTTTCTTTTGGGTAATAAAATTAAATAGTTTGCCCAGTCAGCTTTCTTGAGGGGTCGTAGAGAGCTCTTATTTTGTTTTGAAGTTATTCTTCTGGCTATCCATGTTGATTAAATCAGTCATTACATTCCCCTGTTACTATCTCTTGCCTCTTCCTAGGTTAGAGTTGAACCATTTCTCAGCCCCCTCGGCCCTAAGCGACCCACTGTTACATTTCAAATGTGACTACTTCCATAGAATAAGTATTTTGGATTGGACTTTGAATGGTTCTACCCTCAGCCGCTAATAAGGGCTCCAAGGTAATGACAAACAGTTAGATTGTCTCTGAACACAGAAACTCACAAGTTCTGAAATCAGAATGCAATCTTTGTGTAATTCCTGGTAAATGCAGACTTAGAAAGACCAAACTGTTTGACATTAAAGCACATTCTGTGGCTTTGTCAATCAGCTGACTAGGCAGTCCCCATCCCTAAGGCAAACCTAACAGTACCACCTCCTCTGTCTTTTAAATCACACAAGCACTGAGCACTGCGTGTGGGTCAAATTCTCTTCTACTTGAGTAGATATCAGCACCGGAGAGACATTTGACCTCCTTCCCTGGACCCCTGCAATCACAGTAGAGAATGTGCCTCTTGTCCCCATATTTAAGGAGAAAACCCACAGAGACTTGCAAACCAGGGGCAAAAAAGTTCACTGAGTCACTGAGGGGAGCCTTCCTTCTGCAGTGGAAGTGATTCAGACAAACCACACACACTCATTTGGAATGTTCCCTGGATTTCATAGTTATACTGTTTACTATCAGTTCAGAGGTATGGCTTAACTTAAACCCTATCAGATTTAAGAACATGAAACTTTAGGGGCGCCTGGGTGGCTCAGTTGGTTAACCGTCCAGCTTCGGCTCAGGTCATGATCTCACTATTTGTGGGTTTGAGCCCCACGTCAGGCTCTGTGCTGACAGCTCGGAGCCTGGAGCCTGCTTCGGATTCTGTGTCTCCCTCTCTGCTCCTCCCCGCCCCACTCTCTCTCTCTCTTTCTCAAAATTAAACAAAAAAATTTTTACGAACGTGAACCTTTAACAATTAGGAATCAAACTAAGTTTAAGTTAATGGTCCCAAGGAGAATGACAGGTGAAAGTGCATAAAAATGGATTTATGGCCTCAAGTTCTCATGGTGATAGTTCTTGAGGGATTTCTCTTCCATTCAGTTAATAGCACTAAAGCCCTGTCTTGTGCAGAAGCCGGACACCATCACTGTCACTTCTCCAGTAGCTGACAAGTTCCCTTTTGTAAACCATAATGCCTGCGCTTGTGACATTTCCCAATGATTTCCAATTAAAGCCTCCTGGCACCTGTGTGTGTGCTTTGAGGTTTGATGATTGGGTATCTTCACAGCTGTGCAACATGTACTGTCAGTCTGGTTGGTGGCCCACTTTTAATGCCAACCAAGGTCCCTGGCTGTCTGCCAACCGTGACTACAAAAGAGGGAGGAGGTGACTTGAGGAAGCTGAGAGGAGAGAGAACTATCTTTCCCGAGAAGAAAAGCTGGGAGCCTGCCTCCCGGAAGCCCCGTGGCAGTGAATGCTGGCTCTGAGCTTCCTGAAGC
>NC_043717.1:28626266-28632786 GCF_006229205.1 Suricata suricatta
GCAGGAGTCATGAGAAACAGCTGAGGATTTGGGAGCCTGTTTTAATTGATGAGACACAGCGGCTCCGCCTCATGAAGCAAATCGGAGCGGGAAGTGGGAAGAAGGTAAACACGCAGAGGTCAGGGTATGGCAGCAGAGGCGCAGAGCTGCAGACGCTGTATCAGTGCAGGTCCCCGGACTTCGGATTCTAGCTTTTCTCTTCTCTCTTCCCTTGGGATGTATAAACCAGAACTTAGGGGAAATCCTTCTCTCTCCCGCCCTCTTACTGTGTTTTATCTTTGCTGTGCCATCTCTGCTTATTAGAGAATTACCACCAATTTGGTGGTATGATTTGGGGACAGGAGAGAAGCCCGGAGAAAGGCAATTCTGCATGTGATGCTCAGGAGCATGCCTTCATTTCATGTGACTGCATTTGCCTTTCAATAAATTACAAAGAGTAGTCACTAAAACTATAGCAATAACTGTTGCTTACTATAGGCCCAACATTGTCCTACATCTTTCACATGAATTCACTCATCTAATCCTTATGAAAAGCTTCTGAAATAGCTCTTACTATCTCCATATTAAGAATCAGGGCCTGAGTGCTGGAATAATTTGTTCTAGATCACCCAGCTTGTAAATTCAAGATTTAAATGTGGACAACCTTGCTTCAGAGTCTGAGCTCTAAACACCTGCACTTCTGTTGCTAGTTCCTCAGGGTAATGTGTCTCCATTCACACACACACATACGTACACACACCCCACACACAGAAAAGAGGATTCTCAATGGCTCATTGAGGGCTTTCAGTGATTCCCAAATACATTTTCCAGTTATTCCCACCATGTGTTGGAAACAAGTCCCACTTCTTATCAGTGATCTAGATTTCCAGAAATACTTTATACACTATTTGATAGAAAGGAAAAACAGGTAAATAGGATGGTTACTACATGTGTTTGACATGTTACTTTTTCCCAGTTTTATTGAGGTTTAGTTTATATATCACACCGTGTACCTTTGAAGGTGTACAACATGGCAGTTTGATACCTGTATATACCGTGAAATGATTACCAAAATAAAATTAGTTAATGTATCTCCCACCTCACATAATTTTCATTTTTGCTGTTGTGAGAACAATGCAAGATCTACTCTTTCAGCGGCTTTCAAGTGTCCCGTACCATATTGTTAACTACAATCACTGTGTCGCTTTCTCAGACTTTGTTCATTTTAGAACTGGAAGTTTGAACCCATTGATCAGCATATTTCCCACACCTCCCAGCCAGAGGTATCTGTTCTCTGTTTCTATGGGTTTAGCTTTTTTATATTTCACATATAAGTGAGTCATACACTACTTTTTATTCTCTGATTTATTTCAGTTAGAATAATGCCCTCAAGGTCCATCCATGTTGTCACAAGTGGCTGAATTTCCTTCTTTTTTTAAGGTTGAATGATATTTGTGTGTGCACGCACGCATGTGTGCATGGTTTTATTTCTCCATTTGTCCATCGATGGACACTTTTTTGACTATTGTGAATAATGATGCAATGAACATGGGAGTGCAGATATCTCTCTGAGATAGTGACTGAACTTCTTTCTGATATATACTCAGGAGTGGGAGTGTTGGATCAGAGGTGGTATCATCTTTAATTTTTTGAGGCAACTCTATATTGTTTCCATAGTGTTTATACCAACTTATATCCCCAGCAACAGTGTCCAAGGGTTCCTTTTTTCCCCCCACATCTTCTCTTGTCTTTTTGATAATAGACATTCCAACAATATAAGGTAATACTCACTGGAGTATGTAGTTGAATTTCTCTGATGATTAATGATGTTGAACACCTTTCACATGTACCTATTGGCCATTTGGATATCTTAGGGAAAAAGTCTAGTCAGGCCTTCTACCCATTTTTTAATCAGTTAGTTTGTTTTTATTTATTTATTGACTTGTAAAAATTTGGGATATTAACCAATTACTGGATATATGATTTGCGAATATTTTCTCCCATTCCATAGGCTGTATTTTCATTTTGTTGACTATTTCTTTTGCTGTGTAGCAGCTTTCCAGTTTGATACAGTCCCACTTGTTCGTCTTTGCTTTTGTTAACCTGTGCTTTTGGTGTCAAATCCAAAAAATCATTGCCAAGTCCAGAGTGAAAGCCTTTTTCTCTATGTTTTCTTCAAGCAATTTTATAGTCTCAGGTCTTTTGTTTAAGTTCTTAATTCATTTCAAGTTAATTTTGTGAGTAGTATAAGACAGTGGTCCACCAACTGGTGGTTGCCTGAGGGGTGGGGGCTGGAGGGAATGGGTGAAATAGATGAAGAGGGTTAAGAGGGGCAAACTTCTAGTTAGAGAATAAAGAAGTCACAAGGTTGAAAGGTGCAGCATGGAGAATATACAATAATATTGTAATGGTGTTGCATTGTGATAGATGGTAACTGCCCTTATGATGAGCATAGCTTAATTTATGGAGTTGTTCAGTCACTGTGTTGTATACCTGAAACTAATAGCATTGTACATCAACTATACTTCAGCAAAAGAAAGATAGGGGTCCAATTTCATTCTTTTGCATGTGGATATCTAGTTTTCCTAACACCATTCATTGAAGAGACTATCCTTTCCCTGAAGAGTATTCTTGGTTCCTTTGTCAAACATTAGTTGATCATAAGTGTCTGGTTATTTCTAGATCATATATGTGTCTGGTTGATTCTGGTCCTTTGTTCTATATGCCTGTTTCTATATGAGTACTGTACTGTTTTGATCATTGTAGCTCTACAACATGTTTTAAATCAAAAAGTAGAATACCTCCAGCTTTGTCCTTTCTCAAGAAAGCTTTGGCTATTAGGAGTCTTTTGTGGTTCCATATTTATTTTAGGATTACTTTTTGTATTTCTGTGAAAAATACATTGGGATTTTGATAGGTACTGCATTGAATCTGTAGATGGCTTAGGATAGTATGGACACTTTCATAATGTAACTATTCTGGTCCATGAACATGTGCTATCTTTCCATTTATTTGTGTCATCCTCAATTTCTTATATCAATGTCCTATAATGTTCAATGTATAACCATTTAACCTTTTTGGCTAAATTTAGTTCTAAGTGTTTTTTTTTAGGCTGTTTCAAATGGGATTGTTTATTTCTTTTCAGATATTTTGTTGTTAGTGTATAAAATGCAACTGATTTTCTTATGTTGATCTTATATCCTGAAACTACTAAATTTTTTTAATTCTAACAGGTTTTTGGTGGAGTCTTTAGGTTTCTTTATGCATATCATGTCAACTACAATAATTTTACTTCTTCCTTTGCAATTTTCATGCCTTTTTTGTATTTTTTCCCTGCCTAGTTGCTCTGGCTAGGACTTCTGGTACTATAGGAGTGATGATAGTGGACATGCTTGGTTTTTTTTTCCTGATTTTAGGGGAAAGGCTTTCAATCTTTCACTATTGAGTGTGGTGTTAGCTATGGGTTTGTCACACATAAAGGGCCTTTACTGTGTTGAAGTATGTTTCTTCTGTATCCACTTTGTTGAGGGCTTTATCACAAAACGATTTTTTTCCAGATGTTTTTCCTATATCTACAGAAATGATCTGATGACTTTTAGCTTTCATTCTATTAATGTGGTGTACTGATCTGTGATCAATGTGGTATGACTATTGATCTGTGTATTCCGAATCATCCTTGCATCCCAGGGATAAATCCCATTGATCATACTGTATGATCCTTTTAATATTCTACTGAATTCAATTTGCTAACATTTTGTTGAGAATTTCTGCATTTATATCTATGAGGTATATTTGTCTTTAGTTTTCTTGTAGTGTCCTTATGTGGCTTTGTTATCTGGATACAACTGGCCTCATAAAGCGTGTTTGCAACTGTTCCCACTTTTAATTTTTTTTTTCATTTTTATTTCATTCATTTTCTCTTCTTTCATTTTTATCATTTTTCTTTCATTTTGTTTTTTAAGAGTTTGAGAAGCAGTGGTATTAATTCTTCTTCAAGTATTTGGCAGAATTCACTCATGTAGGCATCTAGTCCTGTGATTTTCTTTGTTGGGAAGTTGATTACTGATTCAGTCTCTCATTACCATCCAGTTATTATTTTCTATTCCTTATGATTCAGTATTAATAGGCTGTATACTTCTGCAAACTTATCTATTTCTTCCAAGTTGTTAAATTTGTTGGCATATAATTGTTCACAGTAGTCTCTTGAGGTCCGTTGTATTTCTGTGCTATCAGCTGTAAAGTCTATTCTTGTACTTCTAATTTTATTTGAGTCCTATTTCTTTTTTCTTGGTAAATTTAGCTAACATGTCAATTTTTGTTTCTCTTTAAAAAGAACTCAGTTTTATTAATCTTTTCTGTTGTTTTCCTATTCCCTATTTCATTTATTTCTGCTTTTATTATTATCACCTTCCTGTCGCTAACTCTAGGCCTAGTTTATTACTTTTTCTAGATTCTTCAGGTATAAACTTAGGTTGATTCTCTCCAATGTTTCTTTCTTCCTAATGTAGGCATTTGTCATTCTACTTGCCCATTAGAATTGCTTTTGTTGCATCGCATTGTTAGGTATTTGATGTTTTCATTTTTATTTGTTCAAAGATTTTTTAAAAATTTCCCTTTTGATTTCTTCTTTGTTATTTCAGGAGCAAGGGAATATGGGGATAATAAATAAAGTATATAGAAATTGAATGTTTCCCCTTCTGGGGATACATTGGTTTACCTAATTATCTAACCTCATCACTTACTCCAAAGCACAATACATATGTTCTATGAGCATACACAGTACTCCCTGTGCATCTTTTCTTACAGTGTGTTTTAAAGGACCTGTAGCAGAAAATATTTTCATACTAGTTAAATCAAAGAAAACATGAACAGGGTGCATTGCATGAAAAGAATGATATTATCTATCTTCAGATATTATTTTATCTATATCTGATCTAGGAGGTTGAATTAAGTCAATAAGATTCACCCTTCCGTTCTCCATATCTCAACTCGGCTTTTCTCTTTGTTGTATTTATTCCTAGGTGATTTTTCCCCTGTGGATACAGAAATGCGGTTCTAAATACACAGTACTCTTAGAGCTAGGAATTCTGGACAGAGAAAAGCACTTCTTCCCAATAGTTGGAGCAAGGATACTGGAGTGAAATGTGATTGCTCTGACTAGGTCACTATCTCTCCAACTCTGACCCAAACACTACCTACACCTGAGCGTGCGTACATGTACATGTGTGTGCCCACAAGCATGGATAGGCAGGGCGGGAAAGGATATTCTCAAAAGTCAAACTTAGTCATGTATCTACTTTTATAATGGCTTGGCAACATAGGAGAGCAGCATTTAATTTAAAAAGAGACAGAAAGGAAAGACATCATTAATATGGTGGAGTAGTATATTCTAGCCTCCATCCTACTATTAAAAAAAAAATTCGACAGCTATCCACAAATTAAAATAGCTTTGTGAGAGCTGAAAACTCTACTTCACAAGCTTTAGCAATATTCAGTATAGCAAAACCTCCCTGTGAATAAATGCATAATAAGCACAGGATGAATAATTTCATTTTGCCTGCATCATCCTGTTCCCCAGGCCATTTCTTTTCAGCACCAAAAGGGAATTTTCCAGCCCCAAGAGAGTTCTCCTTGCTGGGAAAGGAGAGTAGGGTGCGAATATAAGGCTGTAAGAATTATTAACTAAACATGACATCGCCAAAGGAACTCAATATGACATCGCCAAAGAAACACCATAAACTTCCAGTAACTGACCACAAGGAAATGGAGATACATGAAATGCCTGATAAGGAATGAAAAACAATTGTTCTACAGATGGGCAGAGACCTACAAGAGAACGGAATCAAAGCATACCACTCCAGAAAATCATAAAATCACAAAGGAAGACAGCAAGAGAGAAAAAAAGTAACAAAGGATCTATGAAACACACAGAAAATTAACAAGATGACATTAATAACTCCTTACCTATAAATGTTTATTTTAAATGTAAATGGATGAAGTTCTCCAATCAAAGGCCTGTTGGTCAGAAGGGAGGAGTAGACTTCAAAAAGCGACTTGAAAATGTAATATAAAAAGGTATGTTTATAGCCTACATTTTGAAAGGGTTGTGGTTTTTTGCCAGTAAAACATTCATGATCTTTCATTTTGTTGAGGTTTTAACTTTATTTTGCTAATCCATGCCATGCATGATCGTGGAAGCAATGAGTTATTTATTAATGTTTAACTCCCTATCTGGAATATATACTCCTTAAAAGGATTATGTCTTTAAATCACAGTTCATCCAACAGTGCCCAATATATAGTAAATACATAACAGATGTTTCTTATATATAACAAACAGATGTTTGAATATATAAATGAAATAAAACTTACCTGGGAGATTATAGGTTTCCTAGTAGGTCCCCAATCTTCAATGGTTCTTCTTATAACATGCAATCTTCTGAAAACTGCACTGCAGTATGAATTGGTGGTATCTGTAATCAGACATAAAACAGAAGTGAATTCTAGGGGCAGACAGCTGGGGAAGAAGCAACAGAAGTCCC
>NC_043717.1:28632886-28636148 GCF_006229205.1 Suricata suricatta
AGGATAATTCAGCGTTCACAGCCCATTGATTTCCTGGCCATGGCTGCAGAAATGTCAATAAGGTGCCACTGTGGCAGCGGTTACTTTGCGATCCATTCTCTTTTCGGCTGAAACTTAGTTTGTCAAGGCTGCCAGACAGTCCATGGTGACTTTCAGCCACTATAACCTGAGCTGGATTTGGGTCATTGACTTGGTTTCCATTGTAGTTATCTCATATTCTAGAGTGTAACCGTTGTGCATATTTATATCGAAGTATATATATACCTTGGACAATTACAGTGTCTGAAGATTTAAGACCTCTGCTTTCAGAGTGTTCAGCAATATTTGAGACAAACACACTATAGGCTCTGAGCAGGACGATGGGAGAATTGGCTCCCTACTAACTAGCTCAAGAGTATCTATCAGGTCACCTCACACCCTGGAAAGCAGATCAGCCTACTGCAGATGAAATGTTTGACGACACCATGACCGTAAATCACGCCATCTTGAAGGCACACTTGTAATTCTCCTGGGGGCACTGAAGAACAGCACTGCAGGTCTTGCTGACTTGGGAGGGCATTGCATTGCCTGGATCAAAGCCATCCGAGGCTTCCAAATAGTGTGGCGGCGGGAACACTGAGCCCATCAGAGCAGTGCGCAGGTGCTTTTTCCTTGTTCACATTCCCAACACAGAGACAGTGGTTCCTCCTCTTCCCATTGTTCACTTCCTCTGCCAGGTCACACCACTGCACAAGGATCGGGTCCCCTGTGTTGCTCATGTTCTGTGCCCAGATACCTCACTGCACTGATGGCACACTGCTGCCCTTTTGCTGTCTCCTGTCCAGTCCCTTCACTGCACAGGTGTTTTGGCACTCCTCTTCTGTTCTGTTCATGCCCCCGTCTCCTTACCTCTATATGGATGGCGTACAGCTCTGTCTATAGCCTGTGACCACATTCTCAGGGCTTCTCTCTCCCCATTCACATGCCCTGTCCAGTTATGCTGCTGCCACAGTGGGGCCCAGCTCCTCTTCCTTGCTGTGTTTATGCCACCTATCCAGTTACACCAGATCCCCAAATGCTATTCTTTGCCCCATTCGTATCCTCTGTCCGGTCGCATCGCTGTGCCAATGGTGCAGGGCTCCTCCATTTCACATCCTTTAAATCGCTTGCTTAGTCGTCCTGCTTCACCATTGGTGTGGACGGAGCTCCTCATCTGTGCCCGGCTGACTGTGGGGAGGTGGAGCTGAGGTGGACAAAGTTTTCAAAACATACTACTTTTGGGGTGCCTGGTGGCTCAGTGGGTTAAGCATTCGCCTCTTGGTTTCAGCTCAGGTCATGATGGCACAGCTTCATAGGTTCAAGCCCCGCACTGGGCTCTTTGCTAACACCACAGAGCCTGCTTGAGATTCTCTCTCCCTCCCTCTTTCTCTGCCCCTTCACCACTCATGCTGTCTCTGTCTCAAACTAAATAAACTTTAAAAAAAACCCATAGGGAGCGGCAAGATGGCGGAGAAGTAAGGAGCCCCATTACCTCCATCCCCCCACAATTATCAAACTGAGAAGAATTAAAAAGCCACAGCTCTGTGATCTCCAAGAACGGAGGTGTGCGCACAGACCCCTTATCAACAGCAGTCTCATGCATGGCTGAGTGAGTGAGTGCGAGCCGGGACCGAGACTTTGGGGGTGGGAGCGCCGGCCCAAAGCGGAGCAGGGAGACAAGGCACCCAGAGGCTTGGCGCTGGGCCCGCAGAAACCCGTGTGTCCATAGGCACACAGTTCCACGTACAGCCATGTGCTTACGGGGCGGCTTTGAGTCCAGAGGCTCACAGACCTTCAGGCCTGCGCAGGACACTGCCAGGCAAGGCAGCGGAAGAGAAATAGAGACTGAATCACTCAGCATAATCTCTGGGGAGGGGAGACCTCCCCCAGGACTGAGAGCCACTGAGCAGGGAGAGAGAAATCTGTTGCCCTCAGTGGGCTTGTTCTCCTCTGGGCCCGGTAGCTCGCAGACTTCAGGTGGAGCCAAGGGAAATATCTGAATTCAGAATCCCCCTACCCAATCCCAGCCAGAAAGCCCCCTGCCTGCAGGAGATATTAATCATGGTGGCAATATTGAGTGCGTGGGCAAGGACTTAGAAACCAGGCAGAACTTAAAAAACAGAAACAATTAGACCCACCCGAGGCAAAAGGAAATTGGATGCAAGAAAGTGGCTGGCAACGCATGGTCTGAGGGGGGCTTGGGGTGCCGCCATTCTACTTCTCCCCTTTTGCTTATTACTTTTGTTTTTTTCTTAATATTTTTACTTTTTAATTTTTTCCCGTTTTCTCTTTTCTATTTTCCTATTTCCTTCTTTTCTCCCTTTCCCCCTGCAGTCTGGGAAAGACAAACATTTAGGAACTGCTGTGCTTAGATCAACTCTTACCATCCAGATAGTTTTTCCTTTATCTCATCCCAGTCTCCCCCCTCAGCAGGTTTTAAGCACTTAGACTGACCTTTATCTCTGCCTGTTGCTGTGTCTCCCCCTGATCCACCTTTTATTTTTTCTTTTTTTCCCCCTCTCTTTTCTTTTCTGTTCCTTTTTTTCTTTCCCCTTTTGGTTTCCTTCTTTACTTGTTCTGTCAGTACGTTTGTGTGCTTGTGTTCTCTATGTGCTTGTCTGTCTGTTTTCCTTTTCAGGGCTACCTCAAGAAACAACCCAAAGCACACATAGTGGAAAATCCCAAATATCGCTGAGTAGGGAAATAAATTAATCAGAGGCATAACAAGAGAAACCAACCGAGAGACACCATTAAAAGAATATTTCCTGAAACCACAGACGCTCGACAGTCAAAGAGCCTCCTTCAATAGAGAAATACTAATAGGCGCACAGTGCAGAACGAACTTTTAAAACTGACAAACTTCACACCCACAAAACAAATAACCCAGTGAAGAAATGGGCAGAAGACATGAACAGACACTTCTCCAAAGAGGACATCCAGATGGCCTACAGGCACATGAAACGATGCTCAACATCACTCATCATCAGGGAAACGCAAATCAAAACCACACTGAGATACCACCTCACGCCAGTCAGAGTGGCTAAAATGAACAAATCAAGAGACTATAGGTGCTGGCGAGGGTGTGTAGAGACGGGCACCCTCCTACACTGTTGGTGGCAATGTAAACTGGTGCAGCCGCTCTGGAAAACAGTGTGGAGGTTCCTCAAAAAACTATCCATAGAACTCCCCTACGAACCAGCAATAGCATTGCTAGGGATTTGCCCAAGAGATAGAGAAATGCTGA
>NC_043717.1:28636248-28639103 GCF_006229205.1 Suricata suricatta
AAAAAAAAACTGACAAGAGACAGAAAGCTAGCCAAAATGACGGAACGAAAGAACTCTTCTCCAAAGAAACTCCAGGAAGAAATCACAGCTACAGAACTGCTCAAAAACAGACATAAACAACTTAACTGAACAAGAATTTAAAATAATTGTCATAAAATTAATCACTCGGCTTGAAAACACAATCAGAGAAGCTATTGATACACAGACTAGGGACCTTCAAAATAGCTGTGACGTGTTTAAAAAGGCTATAAGTGAGGTGAATAATAAAATGGAGGCTACCACTGCCGGAATGAAGAAGCAGAGAGGAGAATAAGTAAATTAGAAGACACAGTTATAGCAAAAGAGGAAGCCAAGAAAAAGAGAGAGAAATTGATACAGGAACACGAAAGGAGAATCAGAGACCTGAGTGATACAATCAAACGGAACAATGTCCATATCATGAGTTCCTGAAGAGGAAGATAAAGGCAGAGGTCCTGAAGGGGTGCTGGACCAAATTATACATGAAAATTTCCCTAATCTGGGGAAAGAGAAAGACATTGAAATTCAAGAGACATACTGAACTCCCCGAAGACATAACGTAAACCAACCTTCAGCACAACATATCATAGTGAAACTGGCAAAATATAAAGACAAAGAGAGAATTCTGAAAGCAGCTAGGAATAAAAGGACATTAACACACAAAGGGAAACCTATCAGAGTGGTTACAGACCTATCTGATGAAACTTGGCAGGCCAGGAAGGAATGGCAGGAAATCTTCAATATGATCAACAGGAAAAATATGCAACCAAAAATTTTTTATCCAGCAAGACTGTCATTCAAAATAGAAGGAGAGATAAAGGTTTTCCCAAATAAACACAAGTTGAGAGAATTCATCACCACCAAACCAGCCCTACAAGAAATCCTAAGAGGGACTCTATGAGAGAAATATAGCAAGGAATATAAGACACCAGAGACATCAATACAAACATGAGCCCTACAGAGAACACAATGAATCTAAACCCACATTGTTCAATAATAACACTGAATGTAAATGAATTGAATGCTCCAGTCAAACAACACAGGGTAGCAGAATGGATCAAAAACCAAAACCCATCTATTTGCTGTCTACAAGAGACTCACCTTAGACCTGAAGACACCTTCAGATTGAAAGTAAAGGGGATGGAGAAATATCTACCATGCGACTGGATGACAAAAGAAAGCTGGAGTAGCCATACCGATATCGGACAAACTGGACTTTAAAATAAAGGCAGTAACAAAAGATGAAGAAGGACATTATATAATAATTGCATGGTCTCTACATCAGGAAGAGCTAACAATTATAAACATTTATGCGCTGAATTCGGGAGCTCCCAAGTACATAAAACAAGTAATCAGAAACAGAAGCAATCTTATTGATAAGAATATGCTAATTGCAGGGGACTTTAATACCCTACTTACAACAATGGATAGGTCAACCAGACAAAAAAAATCACTAAAGAAACAATGGACCTGAATGGCACACTGGAACAGAAGGAATTAATAGATATATTTAGAACTCTGCATCCTGAAGCTAGGGAATTCACTTTCTTCTCGAGTGCACATGGCACATTCTCCAAGATAAATCACATACTGGGTCATAAAACAGCCCTCCATAAATACAAAAGAATTGAGATCATACCATGCACACTTTCAGATCACAACGCTATGAAACTCAAAATCAACCACAGGAAGAAGTCTGGAAAACCTCCAAAAATGTGGAGGTTAAAAACTACCCTACTAAAGGATGATTGGGCAAACCAGGTAATTAGAAAATTAAAAAATATATGGAAACCAATGAAAATGAGAATACAACAATCCAAACTCTCTGGGACACAGCAAAGGCAGTCCTAAGAGGAAAGTTCATTGCAATCCAGGCCTATTTCAACAAACTAGAAAAAGCACAAACTCAAAACCTAACAGAGCACCTAAGGAAACTAGAAAGGGGGCAGCAAGAGCACCCCAAACCCAGCAAAAGAAGAGAAATAATGAAGATCAGGGCAGAATTAAACAAGACAGATCCACAAAAACAATTGAACAGATCAATGAAACCATTAGTTGTTTTTTTTTTAAATAAACAAAATTGATAAACCTCTAACTAGGCTCCTCAGAAAGAAAAGAGAGAACACTCAAATAGACAAAATCATAAAGGAAAATGGATCTATTACAACAGATCCCTCAGAAATACAAGCAATCATCAGAGATTACTATGAAAAATTATATGCCAACAAACTGGACCGCTTAGAAGAAATGGACAAATGTCTGAATACACATGCACTACCAAAATTCAAACAGGAAGAGACAGAAAATCTGAACAGACCCATAACCAGTGAAAAAATCCAATCAGTTATCAAAAATCTCCCAACAAATAAAAGCCCAGGGCCAGATGGATTCCCAGGGGAATTCTACCAGACATTTAAAGCAGAGTTAACACTGATCCTTCTCAATTTATTCCAAAAAATAGAAATGGAAGGAAGACTTCCAGACTCATTCTACGAAGCACATATCACTTTGATTCCTAAGCCAGACAGAGACCCAACAAAAAAAGAAAACTACAGGCCAATATCCTTAATGAATATGGATGCAAAAATACTCAACAAGATACTAGCAAATTGAATTCAACAGCATATAAAAAGAATTATCCATTATGATCAAGTTGGATTTATTCCTGGGTTACAAGGCTGGTTCAATATTCACAAATCCATCAGTGTGATACATCACATTAACAAAAGAAAAGAAAAAACCATATGATCCTGTCGATAGATGCAGAAAAACCATTTGACAAAGTACAACATCCCTTCTTAATAAAAACCCTCGAGAAAGTTGGGATAGAAGGAACT